>NC_084612.1:9153224-9385724 GCF_033978795.1 Nerophis ophidion | reverse complement strand
TTAAATCCTCACTTGACAACTGTGAAAATGCCAGCCCAAGAGTAATCTGGCTGCCAGAAAATGACAACGGCTGGCAGGGCTTGTCGACTGCTGGGAGCCACATCAGGAAGGGATGGATCTATTCCACACTGCACTACGTGTGTGCACGTACACACTAAACAGAGCTGGCGGTTCTAATCAAATCCTGTCCTGTTCACACGCTTGTGATTTTTTTTTTTCCTTTAAAAAAAGGAAACCCCTCATTATGATGCCGAGTAACTCAGCTCCTAGAATAAAGAAACATCCCCTAGACTACGGTATGTGATAGAGATTTTATTTATCGTATTTTTAGCCTTTTGCTAAAAAGTCTTTGGTCAAAGACTCTAAATTGAAAACTTTACAAAACTAAGTTTTTTGGGTTACAGGTACGTTTGTCTACATTACATTTACGGAAAATTATTATCTATGTCATAATGTCTTGACATTAGAACAGGGGTGTCCACACTTTTTGACTGGGAGCTAAAAGAAATTTGGAGCTAAAAGAAATTTGGCCGGAGGTCGAAACCTGGCTGCATGCAAAGTAACACACACTCACATTTTATATATATATATATATATATATATATATATATATATATATATATATATATATGTGTGTGTGTGTGGGTGTGGGAAAAATCACAAGACTACTTCATCTCTACAGAACTGTTTCATGAGGGATTCCCTCAATCATCAGGAAATTCATCTCCTGATGATTGAGGGATGATTGAAGTAGTCTTGTGATTTTTCCCACACCTACATATTGCGCTCTACTACGGTATCGAGCACTATTCTCTGGATCCAATCAAGACATATATATATATATATATATATATATATATATATATTTATATAAAAACCTGTTTTATTTATATATATAAAACGTTTCCATATGAGTTGGGAAATTGTGTTAGATGTAAATATAAACGGAATACAATGATTTGCAAATCATTTTCAACCCATATTTAGTTGAATATGCTACAAAGACAACATATTTGATGTTCAAACTGATAAACTTTTTTTGCAAATAATCATTAACTTTAGAATTTGATGCTAGCAACACGTGAAAAAGAAGTTGGGAAAGGTGGCAATAAATACTGATAAAGTTGATAAATACTCATCAAACACTTATTTGGAACATCCCACAGGTGTGCAGGCTAATTGGGAACAGGTGGGTGCCATGATTGGGTATAAAAGCAGCTTCCATGAAATGCTAAGTAATTCACAAATAAGGATGGGGCGAGGGTCACCAATTTGTAAGCAAATTGTCGAACAGTTTTAGAACAACATTTCTCAACGAGCTATTGCAAGGAATTTAGGGATTTTACCATCTACGGTCCGTAAAATCATGAAAAGGTTCAGAGAATCTGGAGAAATCACTGCACGTAAGTGATGATATTACGGACCTTCGATCCCTCAGGCGGTACTGGATCAAAAACTGACATTAGTGTGTAAAGGATATCACCACATGGGCTCTGGAACACTTCATTGTCAGTAACTACAGTTGGTTGCTACATCTGTAAGTGCAAGTTAAAACTGTGCTATGCAAAGCGAAACCCATCAACAACACCAAGAAACACCGCTGTCTTCGCTGAGCCCGAACTTATCTAAGATGGACTGATACAAAGTGGAAAAGTGGTCTGTGGTCTGACGAGTCCACATTTCAAATTATATTTGGAAACTTTGGACGTGGTGTCCTCCGGAACAAAGAGGAAAATAACCATCCGGATTGTTATAGGCGCAAAGTTCAAAAGCCAGCATCTGTGATGGTATGGGGGTGTATTAGTGCCCAAGGAATGGGTAACTTACACATTTGTGAAGGCACCATTACTGCTGAAAGGCCCATACAGGTTTTGGAGCAACATATGTTGTCATCCAAGCAACATTATCATGGACGCCCCTGCTTATTTCAGCAAAACAATGCCAAGCCACGTGTTACAACAGCGTGGCTTCGTAGTAAAAGAGTGCGGGTACTTTCCTGGCCCACCTGCAGTCCAGACCTGTCTCCCATCAAAAATGTGTGACCATTATGAAGCGTAAAATACGACAGCGGAGACCCCGGACTGTTGAACGACTGAAGCTTTACATAAAACAAGAATGAGAAATAATTCCACTTTCAAAGCTTCAACAATTAGTTTCCTCAGTTCCCAAACGTTTATTGAGTGTTGTTAAAAGAAAAGGTGATGTAACACAGTGGTGAACATGCCCTTTCCCAACTACTTTGGCACATGTTGCAGCCATGAAATTCTAAGTTAATTATTATTTGCAAAAAAAATAAAGTTTATGAGTATAAACATCAAAAATCTTGTCTTTGTAGTGCATTCAATTGAATATGGGTTGAAAAGGACTTGCAAATCATTGTATTCCGTTTATATTTACATCTAACACAATTTCCCAACTCATATGGAAACGGGGTTTGATTATATATATATATATATATATATATATATATATATATATATATATATATATATATATATATATATATATATATATATATATATATATATATATATATAGTATAAGTGTCCATAAGTCGGCATAAGACCCCAACAGAATTTTAGAAATACGATCTAAAAGGTGCTGTCCAGGGCTTCACGGTGGTAGAGGGGTTAGTGCCTCTCGGCCTCACAATACGAAGGTCCTGCAGTCCTGGGTTCAAATCCAGGCTCGGGATCTTTCTGTGTGGAGTTTGCATGTCCTCCCCGTGAACGCGTGGGTTCCCTCAGGGTACTCCGGCTTCCTCCCACTTCCAAAGACATGCACCTGGGGATAGGTTGATTGGCAACACTAAATTGGCCCTAGTGTGTGAATGTGAGTGTGAATGTTGTCTGTCTATCTGTGTTGGCCCTGCGATGAGGTGGCGACTTGTCCAGGGTGTACCCCGCCTTCCGCCCGATTGTAGCTGAGATAGGCGCCAGCGCCCCCCGCGACCCCAAAAGGGAATAAGCGGTAGAAAATGGATGGATGGAAGGTGTTGTCCACACATGTGGCCACTAAGGCCTGTAGAGGTTAAGTCCTATTCACACTGAAATTTGGGTAAGATTCTAAATTCCAGGACCTTCAAGATGGTTTGGCTTCCTTCCGATGATTTTTTTTTTTTTGTCCCCATCGACTGGAAAAAAAAACATGTATCCGGAATGTTCCATATTTAGGCCAGAGTGCGACAAGGACACTTATATCACAACACCTCCTCTGTATGGAAGCTTTCAGATAACATTAGCCAAAAGGCGTAAAAACCAGGCTTGCCACCTTTATCGTCATCTCGTCTTTTCACATGTCATTTGTGTTGCTTGATTCGTTGCTTACTCAAATCACAGCCAGCTGCCAGAGTATGTTTCAGGAAACACTCGTCTCCCAACTCCCAACCAAGGAGGAGAGAGCTTTCTCTAATATCTACCAGACAACGGATGAAAAAGTAATAATACTAATATTAGGCCGAGTGGCAAGAAAATAGGGGTGTGGGGAATTCTGCTCTAAAAGCACCAGACCGCGTTGTTTATTAATTTAAAACGGTGTTTTGCTTTTCGCAATCCGTGTTATCAAAAATTCCAACATTGTCCTGAGTGCAATCTCATGTTGGGGTGATAATGGCGAGGGGGGAGCACGGGCAGGTATGTGGCATCAAGTATTCACCGGAGAGGTCGGAGGAGAGGGATGTATTCCTGTGTCTCCGCCCGTCGGCGACGACACCCAAAACAGACGCACGCCATGCTTTTAACGTTTGTCGGAGGAGCTTTTGTTTGTTCCATTGTGTTGTTTTTCTCCTGCCCCTCCTTTTCACATCTCGGGAGGCCCGTAAAAAAACAGCATCCTCTCTCCCAGTTGGCTCCGTTTGATGACCTACATTACATTCCCTTCGCGTGGTGCTACATCGGAGCTTACACGTCGTGTGCGCATAAACCGTGGTGTAAACCAGTGTTTTTCAACCACTGTGCCGCGGTGTGCCGTGAAACACACTGTGGTGTGCCTTGGGAGATTATGTAATTTCACCTATTTCGGTTAAAAATATTTTTTGCAAACCAATAATTGTATTCTGACAAATGTCTACAGCAGGGGTCCCCAAACTTTTTGACTCGGGGGACACATTGGGTTAAAAATTTTTTGCCGGGGACTGGGCTGTAAAATATATATCAGGTCAGGAAATAACACTGAGTCTATTTCATCCCTACAAGCCTGTTTCGCAGGTTTCCCTGCTCTTCAGGGGATTTTATAATAACATAGGCTCGAGCACCCCCCCGCGACCCCGAAAGTGATAAGTGGTAAAAAATGAATGCATGTATAATAAAATCCCCTGAAGAGCAGGGAAACCTGTGAAACAGGGGATTTTGTAATAAAATATATATGTACAGTATGTATGTATGTATGTATATAAATGAGGTTTCTGTGGTGTATCCGTTATACATTGCTCAATACCGGGGTAGAACGGAATATACGTTAGGTCAGGAAAAAACACAGAGGCTATTTCATCCCTACATGCCTGTTTTGCAGATTTCCCTGCTCTTCAGGGGATTTTATGATATATTTTATTATGCCAATTTGCAGATTTCCCTGCTCTTCAGGGGATTTTATGATATATGTTATTATAAAATCCCCTGAAGAGCAGGGGAATCTGCAAAAAAGGCTTGTAGGGATGAAATAGCCTCTGTGTTTTTTCCTGACCTAATGTATATTCCGTTCTACCCCGGTATTGAGCAATGTATAACGGATAAACCACAGAAACCTCATTTATATATATATACATACATACATACATACATGCATACATACTGTACATATATATTTATATCATTCTGAGCACAATGATGTCACAGGAAAATGCATGATTTGCCTGAGCGGATAGGAGACACCGACAGTAACAAGCAGTATAAAATGGATTAGAAAGGACAGATTTTAAAAAATGTAAAACACAAAAATAAAATTCAAATACCGTATTTTAACTTGGGACTTCCCGCGGGCCGGATTTTGGAAGCTGGCGGGCCCGATCCGGTCCGCAGGCCGTAGTTTGGGGACCCCTGGTCTAGCTCTTGGCAGAAAAACAATATTATACTCTTCCATATCAGTAGGTGGCAGCAGGTAGCTAATTACTTTGTTGGGAACTGTCAGGGAGTGGGGGGTCGTTTTCCCAGGAAGGCAGACGGACTACTCGGGACAAGGCTTGCAGGTAAAAACCTGATTTAATCTTGACCAAAGAAAGGAACAAACAAAAAGGCGTAGGAGGCGAAAACACAACTTAGACCGAACTATGGACAAGAAACAAAAGTCGCTAACCATGGCATGAAGAAACAAAAACTTACTTGGCATGGCATGAAGCATGAGAAGAGCAAATGCAAGATGAACAAAGCATGAAAAGATCATCAGTGTGAAACTATCAACAAGAGTAAAAACAGAGTAAATCCAGAGTATCAAGAGTATGACCAATGTCAATGAACACATTTGGATGTGTGTAAAATCCATCCATCTACTTTCAACCTCTTATTCCCTGGGGCCTATCTCAGCTACAATCCGGCGGAAGGCGCTGTACACCATGGACAAGTCGCCCCCTCATCACAGGGCCAACACAGATAGACAACACTCACATTCACACACTAGGGACCATTTAGTGTTGCCAATCAACCTACCTGTTGTGACCTAAAAAGTGTTGATACAGTAAGTATTGTACATTTTACGCACCAGCTGTTTGAGTGTAACGTGCATTTTAATTGTAGTTTTCATGAAGACATTTGGATGTGTTGAAATCGCTATGTAAAATCGCTAATCCTAATCTGTAGCATGTCAGCAAAGCCTACGTATATTAGCATCAAGATAGTGCATTTTTGGAAAACAGTGGTCTTACTTTACTCATATTGTCTTAGAGTGTTTGGGTTTTTTTTTTTGTCATTTGCTTTGCCCATGGTTAGATTGGCTGAATCTGCTCTCAGGCCTGTTGAAGCAATAGCCAAATGCCTAAGTGCCCTCACACGCAACCATAGGTTGCTTCGGGGCCCGAGCACCCACGTGGGATTGATGGCAACATTCAATCTTTAAAATATTTTTTAACAATTTTTCTTGTTTTTATTCATTTTGTGGCGAGTTTAATCCGTTTTACACAATAAAAGAGTCCCAAAACATATATTCTAAAATTAACCACATCAAACCCAGATTTCAATGTACCCGATAATGAACTAATGACACAATTTTCTGGACTTTGAGCACATTACACTTGAGCGAATTAAGGGCATATTTACTTGATGTAGGAGCGGCATAGCTCGGTTGGTAGAGTGGCCGTCCGTGCCAGCAACTTGAGGGTTTCAGGTTCGATTCCCGCTTCTGCCATCCTAGTCACTGCCGTTGTGTCCTTGGGCAAGACACTTTACCCACCTGCTCCCAGGGCCACCCACACTTGTTTAAATGTAACTTAGATATTGGGTTTCCCTATGTAAAGCGCTTTGAGTCACTAGAGAATAGCGCTATATAAATATAATTCACTTCACTTCACTTAACAGCCATACTGTTACTTAGTGTGACAGCATGAACAATGCCAACACTGTCATAAACATGTGCCATATAGTGAAACTATCTTGGACCATGTCATATTTTGGTTTTGTTTCTGTTTTGTTAGCGCAGCCCGTTTTGTATTTGACCTCCTTAGTTCCGGGTGGCACTTCCTGTTTGGTTCCGTTGTCATAGTTACTCATTTAGTGTCACCTGTCTCTTGTTTGTCGTCACGCACCTGATTTGATTAGTTATCTCCCTTTTTAAGACCGCCTCTGTTTGACATGCGTTCTTGGACTCTTGTTTGCTTCCACGCAACAGATGACGTCGCTTGTCCCGCATTGTGGTAAATTTCATTTTTTTTGTACATTAGCTTCCACGCTATTCAGTTGTTTGTCCCTAGCTCATGCTAGCGCTTTCTGTTTGTTTTGTTTGTTAGTGCCTTCGAGCAAGTGTTTTTGGTTCCTAGTCTGTTTTATATAGTATAAATAAATCATTATTCCTACCTGTACACTGTGTCCATCTTCGCTGCACCCACGGGAGAACGCAAACCACGCCACGATGCCAGCAAAGCGTCACAGAAACCACACTAAACAACAACGACAAACACATTTTGGAAGAATATTTGCACCACATTGCAACATAAACATTACAGAACAAATTCCCAGAATTCCCTGCAGCACCAACTTTTCCGGAATGCTACAATATAAACAAACATCATTGGTGGATCTACACCTAATATCCACTGTAATGATACCACGTACAATAGCGTATCTAATCGACACTACTATGATTACATCCACATTTTTTAACATTACAAAATCTTCTTTTGTTTTTCTTATTTATTTATATTATGTTTATAAACTCAAGAAATATGTCCCTGGACACATGAGGACTTTGAATATGACTGACATGTCTTTGGATCATGTCTTGTTTGGCTATGTTCTGTTGACCTTTGGACTCTTTAAGTTGCTGTTTTTTTTTTAACTGCCTTGTTTTGTCGCCATGGTTACTCATTGTGTCCACCTGTCTTTGATTAGTGCTCGCCCGCTCACCTGCTTCCCGAGCACTAATCAGAGGCAGTATTTAAGCTCGTCTTTGCCAGTCAGTCGCCCTTGCGTCATTGTGTTCGTTCCATGCTCTGTTCTTTCCACAGTAAGTTATACTTGTTTTTCATGCCAAAGTTCATGCTGTTTGCGTTATGTTCATAGTTTATGTTAAAGTGTTAGTTATGCCAAGTTGTGCCCCCGCATGAGTGCTTTTTGTTTGTACCTTTTTAGTCACAATTAAATCATGTTTTTACCTGAACGCCATGTTTCGAGTAGTCCGTCTGCCTTCCTGGGAGAACGACCTCGCAGCAATGACCAATGTATGATCCTGTAACTACACCCAAATGTGTGGTATCATCCAAAACTAATGTAAAGTATCAAACAACAGAAGAATAAATGATTATTACTTTTTAACAGAAGTGTAGATAGAACATGTTAAAAGAGAAAGTAAGCAGATATTAACAGTAATGAACAAGTAAATTAATAATTAATTTTCTACCTCTTGTCCTTAAAAATGTTGACAAAATAATAGAATGGAAAATGACACAATATGTTACTGCATATGTCAGCAGCTAAATTAGGAGTCTTTTTTTGTTTACTTACTAATAAAAGACAAGTTGTCTTGTACGGTTACTATTTTATTTAACGACACAACTGCAATAAGAAACATATGTTTAATGTACCCTATTATTTTTTTGTTAAACTAAAGACAATAATGACATTTTTTGTGGTCCCCTTAATTTAGAAAAGTACCAAAAAGTACCGAAATCGTCAGATGTTGTTGTTGACGATCCCCAAGATGCAGAGAAGGCGGCAGGCATCGTGCAGGTAAACATGATTTAATTTAACGCTAAAACAAGAACAAACAAAAGGGTACAAACAAAAGGCGCGCACAAGGCGGAGAACAAACTTTGCTATGAACAAAACTAGCACAAAGGCTAACTGTGGACTAGACCAAAAAACACTAACTGTGATACGAAGGAACTATGACATGAGCAGAGTGAACAGAAGTAGACACAGCTACAACGATAAGTATTAATGACATTGACAGGTAGTGGTGACAATCATCCAGCACTGACTGGAGGGGAAGGCAGCTTTAAATAGTAGCTGGCTGATTGACACCAGGTGTGGCCAGGTGCCAATCAGCCACAGCTGGGGAGACACAGCACTCAGGGAGACAAAAAGGAAACGGACAAAATAAGAGCGCTGACAGGAAACAAAGACAAATGCAGAGGAAAAACTAAAACATGGCCAAACTTTCAGGGACAAGCCTGACAGAAATACTTTTGATACTGGTACAGATACCAAAATATTGGTATCGGGACAACACTAAAACACACACACCAACACCCACTGGCAGAAATGTAGATCAGCGCCTATGACATCCTTGGATTTTACGTGAATCCGGTGTAAGACCGGAAGGATTCGGTCAGTGCCAAAAAAAGTATTGGATTCCTAGCGTGTGCAAAATGAGGAGTCTGTTTTTCACATGCAATGATTTTGCCGCTTTTTTGAAACCCGCGGTTGTACACAAGATGGCCCTAGCACACATGGGGGTCGAACATGGGTGCATCCAATTGTTGCGCATCTGCCGATAATGAGAAAAATCAGCCCAAACTATTTTCATCTGGTGCACTTTGATCATCAAGCCATCATGTACCGTACACGCTTCCATTGTATGAGCGGAGGTCGTGCTCGGTAACCCAAGGAGCCTCTATTTCGGAAAACCACACATGTACAGCGTGGATGAAAAGTTAACTCGGCGAAGTTCACTCAACAATGCGCGGTTTTGATTGTGGCTTTCCAGGCACGGGTAATTTCCTACATCTTAAAAAAAAAAAAAAAAAAACATTCTCATGGACTGAAAACCGTGCTGCGACTTGTGTAACACGTCATCTCGGAAGGAAAGGAGCCATCACACAAATTAAGCCTCTCCAAAAACTAAAAAGTTTGCTGTTATCCCAGCGAAGCAGCACTGAAGCAGAAAGCCAGTTAAACCCTATTAGGAGCCTTCGCGCTGTGACGATCTCAATTGGAAGTGCTGTGGTGAAAATTGCCCGGATTAATGTGTTAATCCACCTCTTTAAAATGCTAATGTCCATTTTATGCCCATTAAATCTCAGTGTGCGTTTTCTTTGATGCGTGCAATTTCTATCAATTAAACACAGAGGAATGAAAACAGGCAGCAGGGAGATTAGTCCCTTTGCTTCAAGCGTGATTTTTTTTTTTTTTCACTCCGTCTTTTGGTTTCATATTTATCTTGAGTGTGGAGAGAAAGGATGGGCGGCTTGTTTTAAGTGGGTTTAAGGAAATACAGAAGGAGAAATGTGGCAATAGCAATAATTCCAGAAGTCCTGCTTGACTGTCACACAGCTCTACAAAGCAAGCCAACAAACAGTTGCACGGTTAAAAAAAAAAAATCTCTACAAAGCTCTATGTACTCTATAAGGCAAACACTGTAACTTTAGGATGGTTAGTCAAATAACCGTGGTACACTTTGTTGGGGGACTGAAACACAGGATGGTACTGGGCAACAACAGTGAATGCCCATACTGTTTAAAGTCAATCAATCAATCAACGTTTATATAGCCCTAAATCACGAGTGTCTCAAAGGGCTGCACAAGCCACAAAGACATCCTCGGCTCAGATCTGTTGTAAGTCATGAACATGAACTTTAGAGTGCCCGAAATTAAGTGTTTTGTCTTTTAGCTATTTGTTATGCTTTAAGTTGAACGCAAAACCTTTGAATTACAATTTGGTGTAGCAAATGTCAATCAATCAATCAATCAATGATTATTTATATAGCCCTAAATCACTAGTGTCTCAAAGGGCTGGACAAACCAGAACACAAACCACTACGACATCCTCGGTAGGGCCCACATAAGGGCAAGGAAAACTCACACCCAGTGGGACGTCGGTGACAGTGACAATGACGACCGAAAGGGGACCGAAAGCAATGGAAGTCGAGCGGGTCTAACATGATACTGTGAAAGTTCAATCCATAGTGGATCCAACACAACCGTGAGAGTCCAGTCCAAAGCGGATCCAACACAGCAGCGAGAGTCCCGTCCACAGTGGAGCCAGCAGGAAACCATCCCAAGTGGAGGCGGATCAACAGCGCAGGGATGTCCCCAGCCAATACACAGGTAAGCGGTCCATCCTGGGTCCCGACTCTGGACAGCCAGAACGTCATCTATGGCCATCGGACCGGACCCCCTCCACAAGGGACAGTGGGACAGGGGAGAAAGAGAAAAGAAACGGCAGATCAACTGGTCTAAAAAGGATGTCTATTTAAAGGTTAGAGTATACAAATGAGTTTTAAGGTGAGACTTAAATGCTTCTACTGAGGTGGCATCTCGAACCATTCCAGAGTACTGGAGCCCGAACGGAAAACGGAAAACGCTCTATAGCCCGCAGGCTTTTTTGGGGCTCTGGGAATCACTAATAAGCCGGAGTCCTTTGAATGCAGATTTCTTGCCGGGACATATGGTACAATACAATCGGCAAGATAGGATGGAGCTAGACCGTGTAGTATTTTATACGTTAAGTAGTAAAACCTTAAAGTCACATCTTAAGTGCACAGGAAGCCAGTGCAGGTGAGCCAGTACAGGTGTAATATGATCAAACTTGCTTGTTCTTGTCAAAAGGGTAGCAGACGCATTTTGTACCAACTGTAATCTTTTAATGCTAGATATGGGGAGAACCGAAAATAATACGCTACAGTAATTGAGACGAGACGTAACAAACGCATGGATAATGATCTCAGCGTCGTTAGTGGACAAAATGGAGCGAATTTTAGCGATATTACGGAGAGGAAAGAAGGCCGTTTTAGTAACGCTTTTAATGTGTGACTCAAAGGAGAGAGTTGGGTCGCAGATATTACCCAGATTCTTTACCGGATCGCCTTGTTTAATTGTTTGGTTGTCAAATGTTAAAGTTGTATTATCAAATAGAGGTCGGTGTCTAGCAGGACCGATAATCAGCATTTCCGTTTTTTTGGAGTTGAGTAGCAAAAAGTTTGCATTGTTTAATTTCATTAAGACACGCCTCCGGCTGACTACAATCCGGCCTGTTGATCAGCTTTAGGGGCATGTAGCGTTGGGTGTCATCAGCATAACAGTGAAAGCTAACACCGTATTTGCGTATGATGTCACCTAGCGGCAGCATGTAGATGCTGAAGAGTGCAGGGCCAAGGACCGAACCCTGGGGAACTCCACACGTTACCTTAACATGGTCCGAGGTCACACTGTTATGGGAGTCGCACTGCATCCTGTCCGTAAGATAAGAGTTAAACCAAGACAGGGCTAAGTCTGACATACCAATTCATGTTTTGATACGCTCTAATAAAATATTATGATTGACGGTATCGAAAGCAGCACTAAGATCGAGGAGCAGCAGTACAGAGGTGCTTACGATGAGGTCTGTCACACCACTGCCTCTATACCTGGCTGTTATCTACCGCCCCCCAGGGCCCTATTTGGACTTTATCAATGAATCCTTAGAGTTTGTTGCTGATCAAGTGACACACGCTGATAATATGATTATAATGGGGGACTTTAATATCCATATGAATACCCCATTGGAACCACCGTGCGTGGCGCTCCAGACTATAATTGATAGCTGTGGTCTTACACAAATAAATGAAGCCACGCATCGCAACGGTAATACGATAGACCTAGTGCTTGTCAGGGGTATCACGGTTTCCAAAGTTATGATACTCCCTATACTAGAGTAATGTCCGATCATTACCTTATAAAATTCGAGGTTCAGACTCATATTTAGCAAGCTAATATTAATAATAATAACTGCTATAGGAGCCGCAGCATTAATGCTGCCACAACGACGACTCTTGCTGACCAGGCTCGTGTTGGCAATCTACATACAGTATTTCTGTTGGAAAGACAGTTATTTGACATAATATTAGCCGAGCAGTGTTTTGTGTGAAACGAGCGAGTGGCGCAGAGTGGCGGACGTCTGCGGACTACGTTAGTTGACCCCGACCCCAACACTCCCACAAACAACATTTTTTTTTAGTTTAGTTTACACACAATATTTAGGGCTTGTTATTTGGGATTAGACCAGGCTCATAGTTGTGGCAATATCCCGTTCTCTTGGTTTTGCGTGAATAACAAAGGTGAACCGATGATGCAGAAATTCTGTGGTATTCATGTGTGAAAGGGGCTACGGAGAAGCTTCACTTTAACCTAAAACTGTGTGGTGAAACCTGTGTGGCGAAAATGTCTTATCCCATGAACAACACAGTGACTTAAGAATGCCCTCACTGTTGTGCTAAGCCTTTTAGAACCAGGAGTGGAGTTCATCCAATCACTGAAGGCTCTGCGGTTGACCATAAAATGCTTCCAGATTTGTCACACATGCGCACGCACATGCACAAATTCATTGTTCGGAGTCAAAATGCTTCCAGTAAACTTGCATCTATCAAGCTCTATTTTTGAGGTATGGCGTTTGAAATGAATTATGATGGGGGGGGGGGGTTGGATTTCTTGCGCGCTCCTCCTCATAATGACTGAAATCTGCTGCTGTAAAAGTAAAATACTCTCCGGCAAACCCACTGAAAATGTAGCAAGTCATATTTTATTTACGCCGGGCTTTGTGTGACTAGTTGCTATTTGCCATTGGGAAAGGTATGGGAGGGCCGGGAAGCTATTACAGTCGCAATCAATAGTTTACATACACTTGTAAAGAAAAATAGTGTCATGGATGTCTTTAGTTTCCAATAATTTCTACAACTCTTATTTTTTTTGTAATTGAGTGATTGGAACACATACTTGTTGGTCACAAAAAAAACCTTGGTGTAGTTTGGTTCTTTTATGAATTTATTATGGGTATACTGAAAATGTGACCAAATCTGCTGGGTCAAAAGTATACATACAGCAATGTTCATATTTGGTTACATGTCCCTTAGAAAGTTTCACTGCGATAAGGCGCTTTTGGTAGCCATCCACAAGCTTCTGGCAAGCTTCTGGTTGCATTTTTGACCACTCCTCTTGACAAAATTGGAGAGGTTCAGCTAAATTTGTTGTTTTTTTCAGCATTGTCCACAAGTTTAAGTCAGGACTTTGGGAAGTCCATTCCAAAAGCCTAATTCTAGCCTGATTTAGCCATTCCTTTACCACGTTTGACGTGTGTTTGGAGTCATTGCCCTGTTGGAACACCCAACTGCACCCAAGACCCAACCTCCGGGCTGATGATTTTAGGTTGTCCTGAAGAATTTGGAGGTAATCCTCCTTTTTCATTGTCCCATTTAAAGCACCAGTTTCATTGGCAGTAAATCAAGCCTAGAGCATAACACTACCACCACCTTGTTTGACGGTAGGAATGGTGTTCCTGGGATTAAAGGCCTCACCTTTTCTCCTGCAAACATATTGCTCGGTACTTTTCATAAAATAATTTTTGCTGATGATACCAATGTGTTTACCTCACACAGGAGCCTACACGATCTACAAGTAACTGTCAATTCAGAGCTTATGAAAGTGGATTCCTGGTTCAAATGCAATAAGCTCTCACTTAATGTAAATAAAACAAATGTTATTGTATTTCGTTCTAATAAAAAACGGACAAATACTGAGCACTGCCATATCAACATCAATGGGCAGGAAATACAGAGAGTATACTCCACAAAATTCCTGGGGGTCATCATTGACGAATACCTCAATTTCAAATGTCGCATTAGCCATCTGTTAAACAAATTATCCAAATATGTTGGCCTGTTCTTTCACCTTCGTCATTATCTTCCTCTTTATGTTCTACTTACCTTATCCAAAACTCTCTTTGAACCACATCTAAACTACTGTAATATCTGGTGTAATACTTTCCCTACCTACCTTCACAAATTAGAATCCATGAAAAAGAAAATTATACGGGCCCTGTCATGATCCAAGTTTAATGCTCCCACTCGTCATCTATTTCATAAATATTATCTCTTAAAACTGACAGAGTTCAATATTTATCAAAATGCTTGTTTAACCTATAAAGTCATTTACAGGCTGAATCTTAGGCTCTGTAGTTTGGTTCCTATCTACCATCCCCAGCATGCCCACAACACCCGTAACTTAGATCTGATAACAGGTAAACATCGTTTACTGGGTTGTACCGCTCACAGTGTCGTATGCAGGGGACCAAAGATTTGGAACCAGCTTAATGAGAGCCTCAAGATGCTGTATCCATTCTCCAACTTCAAAAAGAAACTGATAACTTACCTATTAACCACATATCTCTAATGCCTCATGTGGGGTAGACTACTGTTGGGTTTTGCATGGTTGTATGAATGTATGTATGTATGTGTATGCTTGTTTTAGTACTATTATCTTGTGTTTGTTATATAGCGTTGTTGTTGTTCTTTTGTTTTTTGTTGTTGTGATTGCTACCATGTTTCATCTTTCCATATATATTCTGTCCTCTGGACCCCCTGTCAAAAGCTTCTTCTAGCTTATTTGGGGGACCCTTTCACGTACCAACATCTTTAAATGATGACATTTCACCACTATTGTAAATGTTATATGGTATTGTGAATAAACTTGAAACTTGAAACTATTGTGGCCAAACAGCTCTTTGTTTCATCTGACCACAGAACTTTCCTCCAGAAGGTCTTATCGTTGTCCATGTGATGTCAAGGGACATGTAACCAAATATTAACATTGCTGTATGTATACTTTTGACCCAGCAGTTTTGGTCACATTTTCAGTAGACCCATAGTAAAGTCATAAAAGAACCAAACTTCATGAATGTTTTTGTGACCAACAATTATGTGCTCCAATCACTCTATCACAAAAAAAAAAGAGTTTTAGAAATAATTGGAAACTAAAGACAAGGGTATGAAAACTTTTGACCACGACTGTACTTTTGATTAGTGAAAGTAGTGGTTCTGTTCATTGAGGTGGCCTTGGACACATTGACTCCCATAGTATTAAAAAAGCAGGAGAAATTACCGCACACGCATGACAAAAACTAACCAAACACACCTTTCTCTGCCTGCCACAAGCATATGCGGTTGATCATTTATAGAAAACCTGCCTAATTTTCTGCGACATATTATATCTCTGCCTCAGTAATCATGAGCCCCATTTCATTGAGTGAATTAGGTGCTCACGGGTTGGTGCGATCAGAGACCTGGAAAATGAGTGTTCACAGTTCGCTAATGGCTGGCAGATGAAGCAGACAACCATCTTTAATGTTCAACAGCAACACAGAGCAGAACCTGATATAAAAACGATGGTCTATTATTACCCAACTATTATTATCCTGGCCTAGTAGGAAGAAACATAGTCTTCTGCAAGACAGTCGATTGATTTTAGGGTGAGCTTAGGTTATTGGTTAAGATGTTTAGGTAGGTTAGACACCATTTTAAAGTGCTGAATTAGAATTAAAAAGGAACAAATGCATTGTCCAACTATTATACAGTGTTATTTTAGCATTATACTTAGCACCTTACCAGTTGTGGACAATGCATATATTTTTAAGAGTTTTTTCTTTATTCATAGTAATGTTTAATGCAGCTAATATTTTCCCATGTACACACTTAGTGCTTTCTTCTTTTTGTTCGCTAGTAAGCTCTGTGCTTTACTTTAAAGGTGCTGGAATGTGTGTTGGGAGTATAGTGTACTCCCTTTTTACCTTATCAGTTTAGAACAATAAGGCTGTATGTCTTTCTGGGTAGGTAGGGACTGTTTTCGCACTAAATAAGCTGACTCTTTCCGTTTGATTTTTAGACCGCTGCTTGATGTCGCTATTAACGCATTGTAAGGCTGGTCTCCTAAAGCTTTAGTAAAACTTGGTAATATTGCTATTCTGTCTTGATGTTCCTTCTTACTCAACATATATGTCATCCGAAAAAAACTTGGGTATGACCAGTGACTTTTATTCCCTGAGAGGAAGACCGGTCCGACGCAACAGTATGTAGTGTACCCCGAGGTTTGAAAAAATAAGTAGTCGAGCCAAGTTAAGATAAAATACCCAATAATTCATCTAAATGACAAAAAGACAAGGAAAAATCCCTGAACAAATAATATTGGGCCATAACGATTTCACTACATTTCAATAAGAACTACCAACTGTCATTAATAGATTTTAGGTCATTTGCGCATGGTGCAAACTTCCAGTTATGGGTCTAGCTGAAACAGAAGTCGACTGCAACTAATCAGAACCCGATAAATACCAGAGAAAAGGTTTAGTTTGGTCAGAAATTTGCGACAAGCTTAGCAGGCAGATGGCTCGAGAACGAGTTTGAATTAAACAAAATAACATTATTTTAGGTGTTTAATAGGAATGGATAGGATAGGATAGGTCTTTATTTTTCATTGCACAAGTACAACAAAACTTTGTTTTCAGCACAAACCTGTTCAAGATTAGACAAACAGTGTACAGGGTTACAGAAATGAACGCTGATGGGTCGCCATAAGGCGCTCCGTAAAAGATGGGAAAAAGTTCAACGCTGGGGAAGGATAAGTAAAAAATTATAATCTAGACTGGGCTCCTAAGGGGGCCCATTCTGGAGTGGGAAAAAACCTCCATAGCAAAGCACATATACATATTACAACATACATCTCGAGATATTTAGCAACAGAGGGAAGGTAGTTCAAGGTCATGGTGGTAGGCCGCAGCTCTCAGGCGCTGACCATCCTTTCATCATCACCCCTACGGGATTTGCGTCAAGGGCGTTGGGTTGGGAGGGTGTATGTGTGGCGTATATTTTTGTGTGTGTGTGTGTGTGTGTGTGTGTGTGTTTGTGTGTGTGTGTGAGCCCATAGTGTGTCTCTGTTACGCGGCCTTGATGTATTGTGCAGTTGCTAGTCCAAAGTCAACAACAACAGGTGTGTGTCCATGAGAGACAAGAAGGAAGTTTGTTGTGTCTTCGTTGCAGTGTCCTTCGGGAGAGTCTCGAAGCCAGGAAAACAATCCAAGTTAGAATTAGATTTGTATGCGAGTGAAAATAAAATTTGCTTTTCACTCTAAATTGTCGATGACTGTTCCTCAAACCTGCGAGGTAGACAGTCCGATGTAATCCACAGTTCTTCACGCATCCTCCAATCATTTGTGGCAGCTTTGGGGTACTTTGAAGACTGCCAGCAACTTCCGATTTGTCGACAAACCAGAGCAACGCTTATTCCAATCAGCAGATGTCCTGTTGTCATAATTCCGAATAGGTGGATATCTTCACGTCCTCGACAGAAAAGGGTCGTGAGGCACGCGGCCCTCCTTCTTCTCCCAAGAGTCCGTCGTGTGTCCAGCAACAACCGCTTCGTCACGACAGCAGGTTCCCCAAAACCCAAGATCTTGTCAATTTTGTTGAGGCCAGTTAAATAGTTCCAATGTTTAGATTTGGAGAGCAGTGCAAAAAGAGGCAACAAGAAAGTTAAGACAAGACAAAACAAAGAGCAAGCAGGAAAGATCAGGGAGAGGAAAGGAGAGCGTCCACCCTCGATGAGTGCCAGAGTTTGGTTATATTACACAGCTGGCCATAAATAATTCAATCAATCAATCAATGTGTATTTATATAGCCCTAAATCACAACTGTCTCAAAGGGCTGCACAAACCACAAAGACATCCTCTGTACAGAGCCCACATAAGAGCAAGGAAAAACTCACGCCAGTGGGAAGTCGGTGACAGTGACAATGACGTCTATGAGAAACCCCCCCCAGGGGAGACCGAAAGCGGGTCTAACATGATATTGTGAAAGTCCAGTCCATAGTGGATCCAACATGACGGTGAGAGTCCAGTTCAAAGTGGATCCTATATAGCAGCGGGAGTCCCGTCCATAGTGGAGCACAGGTGAGCGGTCTATCCTGGGTCCCGACTCTGGACAGCCAGTACTTCATCCACCCACCCTCCATAAGGGAGAGGGGGGCAGAGGAGAAAAAGAAAAGAAATGGCAGATCAACTTGTCTAAAAAGGGGTCTATTTAAAGGCTAGAGTATACAAATGAGTTTTAAGATCAGACTTAAATGCTTCTACTGAGGTAGCATCTCGAACTGTTACCGGGAGGGCATTCCAGAGTACTGGAGCCCGAATAGAAAACGCTCTATAGCCCGCAGACTTTTTTTGTGGCTCTGGGAATCACTAATAAGCCGGAGTCCTTTGAACGCAGATTTCTTGCCGGGACATATGGTACAATACAATCGGCAAGATAGGCAGGAGGTGGACCGCGTAGTATTTTATACGTAAGTAGTAAAACTTTAAAGTCACATCTTAAGTGCACAGGAAGCCAGTGCAGGTGAGCCAGTACAGGTGTAACATGATCAACCTTTCTTGTTCTTGTCAAAAGTTTAGCAGCCGCATTTTGTACCAACTGTAATCTTTTAATGCTAGACATAGGGAGACCCGAGAAGAATACGTTACAGTAATTGAGACGAGGCGTAACAAACGCATGGATAATGATCTCAGCGTCGCTAGTGGACAAAATGGAGCGAATTTTAGCGATATAACAGAGATGAAAGAAGGCCGTTTCAGTAACACTCTTAATGTTTTACTAAAACGAGAGTTGGGTCAAAGATAATACCACAGATTCTTTACCGAGTCGCCTTGTTTAATTGTTTGGTTGTCAAATGTTAAAGTGGAATTATTTAAAAGAGGTCGGTGTCTAGCAGGACCGATAATTTTGAGACTTTATATTTTTGGCTTAACTCATTGGCGCATTACACACAGTCTTGCGAGACTGATGTCATGCTACCATCAGAGAACACTTTTATGCCCTATTGTGGAAATGCAAGTATGAATTGGGATTTACTGACCCTAACAGACCTGTGGTGAACCAAGCTTAAATTAGATTAAGTGTCCTAAAAACAACAACTTGTGGCCTCTTCTTCTTGCACCAGATGACCAAAATGCAAAAATGTTCTGTAGCCCATCGCAAAGTGTAGCTTTAGCTACAGCAAGCCAAACCTCTGAGGCTACTTTTCAGGGCCAACGGCAGCACGGCCATTGCCATGTTCCTTACGCATGTTCTGAGGTTGATGCAGAATTAGTGTAGTTTGAGGTTAAAAGACAGCAAACTCCTACAACATCTGGCCCGCCACATGCCCTCCATACAATTTGTCATTGCTTTTCTTAAACAAACAGGAAACACCTTGAGGAATGCTATCAGACAAGCTGACAATAAAGGACTGAATAAATTGGCAAGATGGTTGGGACTTTTCCCCTCCCATTTCTTTCCTAAGCCAGTACACTTGAAGCGCTTGCCAACCACTCCAGTGCATGAGAAATCAATCACATGAAAATCATAGTCATTCGTGTTCTGTTTGCCTCTGCTTTTACTCTTGAAACACATGCGGCATTGTGGCTTTCCCGTCCAAGATTTCCCCTATCGCTCCTCTCTTAAGTCCTCTAGTGGTTCCATCTGGTGTTACCGGGTTGCACGTTGCTGCTTCTAATCTAATCCTTAGGGAAAGTGTTGTTCTGGAAGTTGGGTCTTTCTGCACTATCTATTCTAACTCCATTCAACAGCCACCGCCCCGTCTTAACACCGCAGCTGTCAGCGTTGTCACATCATGACGGGCTGCGACACCACTGAATCTGGCATCGCTTTGTCACCATGATACACTTAAGCATTGGTTGCACTCGCTCCGGCTCGGCGAAGACACACTGTCAAGTGAGGAAAGGCCATTATCTGCAATAGACACAAAAGTACAGGGGATCCCTGCAGACAGAGAGATGATTAAGGGCTAAGTGTCATTCTTCCTGTCTTGGCGGATGTTTTAAAGAGCTCTATTTCTTACTTTCCCTTTTTTTTTTTGTACGGCACGGCCTGCGACTTATCGCCCTATCCCCCTTGCCTGCAAGGAAAGGACAGCGGCCTTGACAACCGTGTTGGGGGAGTATTATGTCAAGCTACTGGCCCTGGACATTCAACCCCCGCTATTCCAAACAACCAAAGAAGACAGAATAGGATTTAAACACATGTGGCTAAGGAAATCGCCGATGACGAGCGCGAGAGGCATTTGGCTGTGAAGTATTTGAAGAATGTCTACACAGGAATTGGACCATTGGTTCTGGGGGCCAAAATAATGTAGCTAATCCTCGTTGACAAGACTCTGGCGATAGCGTGTCTGATTTCTGGGTGACTATATATCAATAGCTTTGCCTTAAATCTTCTCTATGTTGTACGTGTCATGATCCGCTACCCGGATCATATGTTTTGTGGATTTTTGAGTTTGTTTGTGCTCTTCTTTGTTTGTTCTGTCACCATGGTTGCTTATTTGTTTCACCTGCTTCTTGTTTCCGGACCCACACCTGTTTGTTGATTACCATCCTTATTTAAGCCTGCCCTTTCAGTTGACCCGTTCTCGCTTCGTAAATTTGTGTTTCGCACAACAGTGACGACTGATCCAATCCCGTATTCCTGTTCGCAACCAGCTAGCTTCCACGCTAAGTGTTTGTTTGTTTCTGTAGCTCCCATGCTAGCGCTTTTGTTTTTTTTGTAGCTCCCATGCTAGTTCTGTTGTTTTGCCTTTTTTGCCTAGTGCCAGTGTTTCTGTTCTTAGCCTGGTTTTAGTTGATATAAACCATTATTTCTGTCTGAGCCCGAACTGCATCTTTGAAGAATGTACCATCACCACCATGCCACCCAGACGTCACAGTACGACTTTGAAGACATGTAATTTTTTTTAATACGCTGAATGGTTATCCAAATACAGTACAAACATTTCAACATCAGAGTTGCTTCAGGGACGTTTAATCGCAGCTAAGCAAGATCAAATCAAATCAAATTAAGCTTTATTTACAAAGCGCTTTTCAAACATAAAATAAATGCAACGCAAAGTGCTTTACAAAGTTAAAAACAATACCCCAGTGACCCATATCCCTCATTATCACATACGTACGCACGGACACAGATACCAAACAAAAACACACACACACAACATACACACATATGCAACTATATGGACTCTATTGTGCAATCTATTAATAAAAGTTTCAATCAATCAATCCATCTTCAAAACTATTTTGCAAAAGTGTTGTGTCTTGACTAAGGGGAGGTGACGGCAAACAGACACCAGAGGAAGGTTATGTTCAATAATTTATATATATATATATATATATATATATATATATATATATATATATATATATATAATAAGAATAATAAACAATACAAACTAATAAACTGAGGAAATGAAGTGTGACAAATTTAAAAGTGTGTATGGTGTAAGACTATGTGTAGAATTTAAGTGTGTGTTACTAAAGTGTTGAACGAGATACGAGGAACGAGGCATTCCATGGGACAGGCAGGTGATCTGGGTCGAGAGAGAAGCGTCAGAGTCCAGGGGCGAGCAAGGAGTCGAGGGAGGCTTTTTTTTTTTTTTTTTAAGATATGTACCTCATGCGCACGAGATACTTTCACGAGATACATATCTAAAAAAAAAATTTTTTTTAAATGTTTCCCCCCCGAAAAATTGTTTTCCCATGTCCCTTTAGGGGCTCCGTAGAATATTAATAGAAAAAAACATACACATTACATTTTTTTACAGTAAATAAATAATAAATAAATAGAACTAAATAAAATCTTGCATAATCAACAGAATGAAAAGTAAAATACAAATGACTTCCATTAATATCAGGTAAAAGCCAAATCAAAAAGGTGGGTCTTAAGCCTGCTCTTAAAAACATGAAGGTTGTCTGCAGCCCTGAGGTCCTCCGGCAAGCTGTTCCATCAGGGAATGGTGCCATCCCGTGACTTTGTGTCCTGACTTTTGGAATAATTAGGAGATGAGTGTCGTGGGATCTCACGGCCCCGGAAGGTTCATAGGGTAAAAGCAAATCTGAAAGATAAGAAGGCCCAATACCATCCATCCATCCATCCATCCATCCATTTTCTACCGCTTATTCCCTTTCGGGGTCGCGGGGGGCGCTGGCGCCTATCTCAGCTACAATCGGGCGGAAGGCGGGGTACACCCTGGACAAGTCGCCACCTCACCGTAGGGCCAACACAGATAGACAGACAACATTCACACTCACATTCACACACTAGGGCCAATTTAGTGTTGCCAATCAACCTATCCCCAGGTGCATGTCTTTGGAAGTGGGAGGAAGCCGGAGTACCAACATTTATAAACCATAAGAAGAACATTAAAATTGATAATGAAACACACAGAGAGCCAATGTAGAGATTTTAAAACTGGTGTAATGTGAGCCCACCAGTTTGGAACAACGTGTAGATTGTCATAGATTTTGCAGCCCTGTGTTGTTGCCCTGCATGGGGATTCCATCAATAACAGGCTTCACTTTCCACATTTCTAGACACCCGTCTGTCCCTGACCCCCCCAAACCCCAAAGAGTGGCATTAGTATTCACATAGACAGATACACAGTCAGACTTCACTTTTTTTTTTTTGTCACTCAGCATTTGTAAGAATCAGATCTGAGACACAGCAGTATCAATAAAAGATCTAATTTCCAGCCTCACTCCGACAACGGCGCTTTTTTTCAAGCTACACGGCAGGTGTCAATTTCGCCGGGAATAATGAAAAGTAATTACATAGCTAAACAAAGCCCCTGCCTAAATAGGCTTTTGTTTTAGTTTTACTTTCAAAATGGAAATAGATCATGTGGCTGTGTGTGTGTGTGTGGCTGTTTTTTTTTTTGTATCTTTTCTTTAGTCTGTCCTGTGGGTCACCATCAGGACGATCCTCTCATCATACCCGTCGACCTATACAGCGTTGCTGTGATGGAGGTTGCAATCCACGTGAATAGGACGGCAAAGTTTATATTGAATGCGAGCGATAGCAAAAGGGAAACAGAAGCCGGCTCCTTAGATTGTCTCAATTAATTATTCAGGCACCGGAATCTCTATCCAATGACCCCAGTCAAATGAGCACACATTATTTAGCAGGCAGCCACATGAGTATAAGGACGTGAAGCATGGCCGCCCACGGAGGTATCACAGAACATCGGCTTACGCTGCTAACGCACGTTGTAAGGTCCCAAGTGTATTGATATTAATACACCAGTAAGCCATGGGACACAAGTATTTTAATCTTATTTTTATTAGAAATTGTGTGTATTAGAGTAAAGGCATGTATTTGTAAATTGGTCTTTATTATATTACGGTGTTGTAAGTGTCATTTGTACAAAGAGTTGGAATAAATAAATAAATCAACATTAAAAATACTGCCAACATGTTCATGTTTTATTTACTCTGGGATTTATTAGAGGTAAGGCATTTTATATAAAGGAAGACAATACCATGAATTGATTGACGTGGACCCCTACTTAAACTAGTTGAGAAACTTATTCGGGTGTTACCATTTAGTCAATCAATCAATCAATCAATGTTTATTTATATTGGGACGGCGTGACGCAGTGGGGAGAGTGGCCGTGCGCAACCCGAGCGTCCCTGGTTCAATTCCCACCTAGTACCAACCTCGTCACGTCCGTTGTGTCCTGAGCAAGACACTTCACCCTTGCTCCTGATGGGTGCTGGTTGGCGCCTTGCATGGCAGCTCCCTCCATCAGTGTGTGAATGTGTGTGTGAATGGGTAAATGTGGAAGTAGTGTCAAAGCGCTTTGAGTACCTTGAAGGTAGAAAAGCGCTATACAAGTACAACCCATTTATCATTTATATAGCCCTAAATCACAAATGTCTCAAAGGACTGTACAAACCATTACGACTACGATATCCTCGGAAGAACCCACATAAGGGCAAGGAAAACTCACACCCAGTGGGCAAGGAGAATTCACACCCAGTGGGACGCCAGTGACAATGCTGACTATGAGAAACCTTGGAGAGGACCTCAAATGTGGGCAACCCCCCGCCCTCTAGGGTACCGAAAGCAATGGATGTCGAGCGGGTCTAACATGATACTGTGAAAGTTCAATCCATAGTGGCTCCAACACAGCCGCGAGAGTTCAGTTCAAAGCGGATCCAAGACAGCAGCGAGAGTCCCGTCCACAGGAAACCATCCCAAGCAGAGGCGGATCAGCATCGTAGAGATGTCCCCAACCGATACACAGGCGAGCGCTCCATCCTGGGTCCCGACGAGCAGTCCATCCTGGGTCTCGACTCTGGACAGCCAGTACTTCATCCATGGTCAACGGACCGGATCCCCTCCACAAGGGAGGGGGGGACATAGGAGAAAAAGAAAAGAAGCGGCAGATCAACTTAGTGGTCAATTGTACGGAATATGTACTAAACTGTGCAATCTACTAATAAAAGTATCAATCAATCAATCAATCAAACCAGTGTGGGTTAAAAATATTTTTTGCAAACCAGTAATTATAATCCACAAATGTGCCGTTGTTGAGTGTATGTGCTGTCTAGAGCTCGGCAGAGTAACCGCGTAATCCTCTTCCATATCAGTAGGTGGCAGCAGGCTTGCTTTGTAGATGTCGGGAACGGTGCTGGTAAAATGGTATCTAACGCTCAAACCAAAAATAAACAAAAGGCGAGTGCCGCTAAGAAAAGGCATTGAAGCTTAGGGATGGCGATGCAAAACTAAGCTAAAACTGAACTGGCTGCAAAGTAAACAAAAACAGAATGCTGAACGACAGCAAAGACTTTTACAGCGTGTGGAGCAGACGGCGTCCACAAAGTACATCTGAAAATTACATGACAATCAACAATGTCCCCACAACGGAAATATTCTTGATCGCTTAAACAAAAAACTTCTACAGGAAAATACCAAAAAAAAGAGAAAAAGCCACCAAAATAGGAGTGCAAGACAAGAACTAAAACACTACACACTGGAAAATAGCAAAAAACTCAAAATAAGTCACGGCGTGATGTGACAGGTCGTGACATTACACCTACATTGAGACAAGAGCTATATTGATGCATGCTGGGTTTTGCGTCGGATAAAAAGAGCACAGCTCCCTCCCTCCATTCTCAGCACATTCTACAGAGGGACTATACCAACTACTGACCAACTGCATCTCTCTCTGGACTGGAACCTGCAGTGCCTCAGACTGGATGTCTCTGCAGGGAGTTGAGGACGGCGGAAAACATAATCAGGACTCCTCTTCCTCTTATTAAAGAACTCGCAAAAAGCCGCAGCCTGACCAGGGCTCAGAAAATCTGTAGACTCCTGCCGCCCCCACCAAAGACTGTCTTCACTGCTGCACTCTAGAAAGCGGTTTCGCAGCCTCTGTAGCAGAACCTTCAGGTTCCTTAACAGCTTCTTCCCTTAGGCCATAACACTCTTGAACCCGTCATAATAATTCCCTTAATTCCCCACCTAAAAACAGATTAACTCACTGGTATATAGAGACAATATAACATACATCCATAAAAGTGGATACATATGCAAAAGTGCAATATATTTATCTGTACAGTAAACTATTTATTTATATCTGCGCCTCATTGCTCTTTTATCCTGCACTAGAACAAGCTAATGCGACAAAATGTAGTTCTTATCTGTACTGTAAAGTTGAAATTTGAATGACAATAAAAGGAAGTCAAAGTTTAAAATGGAGAAATGTACAGTTAGATAGGACTAATAAAGTCACAATCAGTCAATCAATGTTTATTTATATAGCCCTAAATCACAAGTGTCTCAAAGGGCTGCACGAGCCACAACGACATCCGAGGTTCAGCGCTCTCATAAGGGCAAGGAAAAACTCACAACCCAGTGGGATGTCGATGAGAATGAAACCTTGGAGAGGACCGCAAATGTGAGACCCCCCCACCCCACCACCACTCCTCTAGGGGAGACCAGATGCAATGTACGTCGAGTGGGTCTGACATAATATTGCGAAAGTCCAATCCATAGTGGATCTAACATAATAGTGACAGTCCAGTCCATAGTGAGGCCAGCAGGAGACCATCCCGAGCGGAGACGGGTCAGCAGCGCAGATATGTCCCCAATCGATGCACAGGCGAGCGGTCCACCTCGGGTCCCGACTCTAACTCTTCATCCATGGCCACCGGACCTGCCCCTCCCTCCCTCCCCTCCACGAGGGAGAGGGGGGCAGAGGAGAAAAGAAAAGATACGCAGATCAACTGGTCTAAAAAGGGGGTCTATTTAAAGGCTAGGGTATACAAATGAGTTTTAAGATGGGACTTAAATGCTTCCACTGAGGTGGCATCTTGAACTGTTACCGGGAGGGCATTCCAGAGTACTGGAACCCGAATAGAAAACGCTCTATAGCCCGCAGACTTTTTTGGGGCTCTGGCAATCACAAATAAGTCGGACTTCTTCGAACGCAGATTTCTTGCCGGGACATATGGTACAATACAATCGACAAGATAGAATGAAGCTAGACCGTGTAGTATTTTATACGTAAGTAGTAAAACCTTAAAGTCACATCTTAAGTGCACAGGAAGCCAGTGCTGGTGAGCCAGTACAGGCGTAATATGATCAAACTTTCTTGTTCTTGTCAAAAGTCTAGCAGCCGCATTTTGTACCAACTTTAATCTTTTATGCTAGACATGGGGAGACCCGAAAATAATACGTATCAGTATATCATGTTCTTAATGGTCGCAGTATTTGGAAATTAGGAGTGTCTTCCTGGTGATTTGTGTTTCTGCTATGGCCCTGAACTTGTTGACATTCAGTGAATAAGACGGACACATGTGACGGAGCCATTGTCTCCCCACCTTGCTTTTTTTTGTTTTGTTTCTATTTTGAAAAAAATATATATAATAATTAAAGAGGAACATTATCTCAATTTCTGAAGGGTTAAAACCAATAAAAATCAGTTCCCAGTGGCTTATTTTATTTTTCGAAGTTTTTCTCAAAATTTTACCCATCACGCAATATCCCGAAAAACGGCTTCAAAGTGCCTGATTTTAACCGTCTATTGTCCTGTGACGTCACTGCGTGAAGCCACCAGAAACAAACATGGCGGACAGTACAGAAAGGTATAACATAGTAGCTCGGATTCAGACTCGGATTTCAGCGGCGCAAACGATTCAACCGATTACGCATGTATTGAAACGGATGGTTGGAGTGTGGAGGCAGATAGCGAAAACAAAATTGAATAAGAAACTGAAGCTATTGAGCCAGCGGCACGAGAGGAAGCGCGGACAAATTTGGCGATCGCCTTCTGACCAACGATTTGTATGTGTTTGTTTGGCATTAAATGTGGGTGGAGGGAAAGGCTGGATGCAAATATAGCTACAAATGAGGCAAAATGATGCAATATGTACATACAGCTAGCCTAAATAGCATGTTAGCATCGATTAGCTTGCAGTCATGCCGTGACCAAATATGTCTGATTGGCACACTCCACATAAGTCAATAACATCAACAAAACTCACCTTTGTGATTTCGTTGACTTTATCGTTGGAAATGCATCGCAGGATATCCACACATTCTTGCCATTTCTGTCGTAGCATAGCTGTCGTCGGTAAAGTGTGCAGAACAAACGAGGGACTTTCGCATCTTTTGGCCACTGGTGCAACTTGAATCCGTCCCTGATCGTGTTGTTACAGCCTCCGACAACACACCGACGAGGCATGATGTCTCCAAGGTACGGGAAAACAGTCGAAAAAAAACGGAAAATAACAGAGCTGATTTGACTTGGTGTGTGTAATGTGTTTGAGAAAATGGCGGATTGCTTCATGTTGTGACGTCACGGGTGAAAGGTCATCGCTCCGACAGTTTAAATCGCCAAATTCACCCTTTTAGAGTTCGGAAATCGGTTAAAAAAACATCTGGTCTTTTTTCTGCAACATCAAGGTATATTTTGACGCTTACAAAGGTCTGGTGATAATGTTCCCCTTTAAAATAAGAAGCTTTACACTGGCCACAGCCACTCAGGATGTCTGCTAATTAGTGCCAGCAGAGAGCGAGGGTGGATGAAGGCGTCCTAAACACACTCCCACAGGTGTGTGCCTTGATGTCGGGGGTCTATGGGAGACCGCACATCGCGGTTGTGGTTCAGGATGGCCCGTATAGGAGAGGCCGCCACATGTCAGCCTGTGTGGCAGCGACGGCGAGCTCCACGGGGGGCGATGATTGTTATAGCACTGGCTTTAAAACACACACAAAAAATCCATTATAATAAATGGGAATGCATTTCCCAGGGAGGAAGGACCACATCACAGTGGTTCAGCCTGCACTCACTTCAATGGTGGAAACAGGCTGCCATCTGCTGCTGGAGAAAGAAATTGCACAGTTTTCCAAAAGGGTCAGCTAAGTAGACAAAAATAACATTTTAATATCCAACAAAAACTTCAAATATATCCATGCTCATTTTTCAGTTTTTGCATGCAAAAAAATAACAAAAAACATAACCGCCCTGGAACTGCTTTTGGTTGCAAAGGGGCTTATTAAAATCAATTCAACAACAATTGCTCTTTTCTCTTAATGAATGAATAATTCAGTAACCCGGGTGCTGGCAACAAAAGGCATCGAGCGCCGAATGTGTTTGCCTAAATAGGAAGTAAAGAGCGGGCCTTACCCTCTTAGTGGATAAGGTACCTCTGTTCTGCTTGTGCCGAGTGTGTCTCGTTTAATTTAATTCAATAATCCTGATAAATGAAATAAATCCCTTCTGGGACATCCATTTCTTGAGCGGCGAGATAATATAAAATGAGGTTCGCAGCGAAAGAAATTAGGACATTATGGTTGATTGAGCTTTTACAAAACGCAGGAATATTACAGCGATATTCTTTATGTTTGTAATTTTGGCAATAATGAAATGAAGGCATTCACGCGGAAAGCAATCACCGCTCCAGAACGGATGACAGCGATTTGGAGGCTTAGCGGGAAGAATGCATTAGCATTTCCGCACACACTCTCAATGCAAATTGTTTCACTTAAACTTTTTAAATACCATTTTGCATCCAGACTTAATTTTAATAAGTGCGCAGATAAGAAAGCGCAGACTTGACAGACAGATGGTGCAACATATTTGATTCATTTAAAAAAAAAAAAAAAGAGGGTGATTTTCTCGTTTTCTCTAGTTCATGTTGAATTGAGATTATTTGGCTCTAATGAAAAATATCCATATCAAACATTCATTTGAATTTAATAGCGATGCTGCTGTAATTAAAATGTGCTACTCTGCATAAATGAAATTGGGCTTTTCTAGAGGCTGCAGCTGCTTGATAATCTTTTACTTACAACCAGGCCTTTCTGCGAGTCATTTAATTAACAACCTATTTAATATGTTTCATTCAACAGTAGCAATATTAAACAGGAAGTACTGCTCAGTGGCAAAAATGATTTCCAGGACGTTAAAACACGCACGACACATACTATGATTAGAACTTCCTCTGTTTAGTAAAACTACTACATTAGCAGGGCATAGCCATAAGATCGCACTTTAATAGTCAAGTGAATATCCTATTTTTATTTTTTTATTGTTTTTTATGTTTGGACATGCTGGGTATCCCTGGACTCGGGTGGGACTTATGATTTTTTTTTTTTTTTTTTTAATTAAATTTTATTCATTCCAACAAAACAATGCACAGCAATACCAAAACAATGCAATACAATTCCAGAACCAGCAACACTCAGAACAGCAATAATAAACACAGCTATAAACAGAGCTATTGATTTTTTTATCGGACTTTTGCTCACTTCCACAACTTTTCTCCCCCACTTCCAGTGTGACTTTGCGGGGTGCACCCATCCATCCATCCATTTTCTACCGCCGTTTCAACACTGATAAATTTGCTTAACAAGCGCCTCTGCAGGTTTTAGCTGAGTACTGCACTCTATTTTACATCAATCAATTAGGGCAGTGGTTCTCAAATGGGGGTACTTGAAGGTATGCCAAGGGGTACGTGAGATTTTTTTTTAAATATTCGAAAAATAGCAACAATTCAAAAATAATTTGTAAATATGTTTATTGAATAATACCTTAAAAAAATATGAATGTAAGTTCATAAACTGTGAAAAGAAATTCAACAATGCAATATTCAGTGTTTACAGCTAGATTTTTGTGGACATGATCCATAAATATTGATGTTAAAGATTTATTTTTTTGTGAAGAAATGTTTCTAATTAAGTTCATGAATCCAGATGGATCTCTATTACAATCCCCAAAGAGGGTACTTTAAGTTGATGATTATGTCTATGTGTAGTAATATTTATTTATAATTGAATCATTTTTTTATTTTTCGACAAGTTGTCAGTTATTATTATTATTTTTTTTCCAAATAGTTCAAGAAAGACCACTACAAATGAGCAATATTTTGCACTGTTATACAATTTAATAAATCAGAAACTGATGACATAGTGCTGTGTTTTGCTTCTTTATCTCTTTTTTTCAACCAAAAATGCTTTGCTCTGAAAAAAGGTTGAGAACCACTGAATTAGGGATGGCAATGCAAAACAAAGCTAAAACTGAACTGGCTGTAAAGTAAACAAAAACAGAATGCTGGACGACAGCAAAGACTTACAGCGTGTGGAGCAGACGGCGTCCACAAAGTAAATCTGAAAATGACATGACAATCAACAACGTCCCCACAAAGAAGGATTAAAACAACTGAAATATTCTTGATCGCTTAAACAAAAAACATTAACAGGAAAATACCCAAAAAAGAAAAAAGGCCACCAAAATAGGAGTGCAAGACAAGAACTAAAACACTACACACTGGAAAACAGAAAAAAACCTCAAAATAAGTCACGGCGTGATGTGACAAGTCGTGACAGTACACCTACTTTGAGACAAGAGCTATATTGATGCATGCTGGGTTATGCGTCGGATGAAAAGAGCACAGCTCCCTCCCTCCATTCTCAGCACATTCTACAGAGGGACTATAGAGAGCCTTCTGACCAGCTGCATCTGTCTGGACTGGAGCCTGCAGTGCCTCAGACTGGATGTCTCTGCAGAGAGTTGTGAGGACGGCTAAAAAGATCATCGGGATTCATCTATTTTACATCAATCACAACAAACGATCAACAATCAATTCCACCACGGTAACAGTGTTACAAAAAAGATCAGTTGGAATAACACATAATGTTGGATATAGAGAACATACAAATGCTTTATTCATTGAATCGAAAATACAGAAATTCCATGACATAGTGAATTTGCAAACAGCTAAAATTATACACAAAGCAAACCATAATCTGTTACCCTAAAATATACAACAATTATTCTCAACAAAAGAGGAGAAATATAATCTTAGAGAAAAATGTAATTTAAAACATTTGTACGCACTCACAACACTTAAGACCTTCAGTATATCAGTATGTGGAATTAAATTATGGAATAGATTAGGCAAAGAAATCAAACAATGTACGAATATGATCCACTTCAAGAAACTCTTCAGACTTAAAGTGTTTACAAAGCACAAAGAAGAAGAACCAGGATAAACATTCTGAATTTATCGCATCCATCCATTCATTTGCAAGATAATCTTACTCATCTCACCATATGAACTATCCATCCATCCATCCATCCATCATCTTCCGCTTATCCGAGGTCGGGTCGCGGGGGCAACAGCCTAAGCAGGGAAACCCAGACTTCCCTCTCCCCAGCCACTTCGTCTAGCTCTTCCCGGGGGATCCCGAGGCGTTCCCAGGCCAGCCGGGAGACATAGTCTTCCCAACGTGTCCTGGGTCTTCCCCGTGGCCTCCTACCGGTTGGACGTGCCCTAAACACCTCCCTAGGGAGGCGTTCGGGTGGCATCCTGACCAGATGCCCGAACCACCTCATCTGGCTCCTCTCGATGTGGAGGAGCAGCGGCTTTACTTTGAGTTCCTCCCGGATGGCAGAGCTTCTCACCCTATCTCTAAGGGAGAGCCCCGCCACACGGCGGAGGAAACTCATTTCGGCCGCTTGTACCCGTGATCTTATCCTTTCGGTCATGACCCAAAGCTCATGACCATAGGTGAGGATGGGAACGTAGATCGACCGGTAAATTGAGAGCTTTGCCTTCCGGCTCAGCTCCTTCTTTACCACAACGGATCGGTACAACGTCCGCATTACTGAAGACGCCGCACCGATCCGCCTGTCGATCTCACGATCCGCTCTTCCCTCACTCACTCATATGAACTATAACTTACTTAAACAATTATTATTGATTTATTTTTATTGTTCTTACTTATGGAGTATATTGTGAATAAATTGTGAACAGAAAGTGAAAAAAAGTTTTAGCAACGGCTACGCAAAGGAAAAAGGGTAGGATTAAAAGAGATCTGCTTCTTCCTACTCCTTTTTGAACATGTTTAATAGAGAAACTGGAAATTGTGATGTGTTATTGTATGCATGCATGTTCGAAATAAACTCAAACTCAACTCAACTCAACTCAACCCCCAAAATCCGGTCGAGGGTCTGTGTCACTACACAGTCGGTACCGGAAGAAAACGATTGGTCCACGCGTGTACAAAAACTATGTCACTTATTGCCTCAAATTTTTAAACGGAGCTTCTGTGACGTCACGTGCTGTGATATCTAAATGTTTCACAAAATTTTTTGTACAAAAAGAAAAGTTTATTCCAGGGGTCTCAGACACACCGGCCAATTGCGGCCCACGAGACGTTATTTTGCGGCCCCCACCTTAAAATGAAAGTTTAATGTGCGGTTTTATATGAATGGCGCTTGACAGCGTTGTGTTATTTGGGTCCAAAATGGCTCCTTCAAGGTTCTGGGTTGCCTACCCCTGTGTTAGTGGAAAAGCGGCAAATGAGTGAAAGCGACAGAGAGGCTGCCATGGAGACGAGGGTTGTCTTACGTGCCTGGGTGCAGTCACACCGCGACACCTGTCCGTCAGTAATAACAGTCCCCGATAAACTGGAAAAATTCAAACCGTTATTTGTTTTCTTTATTGTTTAATTTGGATTGCCTCACACGATGAACACTACATATATTTCTACATGACGCCGGAAAACACTCAGGGAGCCGTCACTTTTTTTGTGATCGCTATCCCGGACCGCCGTGTTGCTGTAGGGAGGGAAAGCAGAACGACACACATTGCGGAAATAATATTATTCTACGCGCGTCGGCTAAATACAAATATATTCCACAACCCCAAACGTGTCTTTTTTAAAGCCTGCAGTGAAGAGAAAGGTTAGTGATGAGCAAAGACAATTCCAGGAAAAGTGGGAGATGCAATATTTCTCCCCGACGTGTCTTATTTGCACAGAGAAAGTTGCGGTGCACAAGGAATACAATTTAAAACGTCATTATACAACTAGACATGCTGAGGAGTATGGATTTTTTTTATTTTTTTTTTTTATCTTTTCTTGCGGCCCAGCCTCACCCAGACTCTGGATCCTGTGGCCCCCAGGTGAATTGAGTTTGAGACCCCTGGTTTAAACCATCGGAAATGAGAACAATAATACAAAAACGAACAAGGGATAGATTTAAAAAAAAAAAAAAGGGGTGTATTATGGCCACAATTTCAATCATTTTCACTTTACTGTCACTGAATAAGTTTAAAATCCAATCAGAATCAGAATCAGAATATTTTTTATTGCCATTGTTTGAGAACGGATTCACAAACTAGGAATTTTTCTTGGTGCAATAGCGCAACATAAAATACATATAAGACAGAACAGGTAATAAGATGAGCTGTAACTGAGCTATCAAATCTTGTTATAGTTCATGTGTCTGATGGCCGAGGGGAAAAAACTGTTCAGGTGGCGGGAGGTGTGGGTCTGGATGGACCGTAGTCTCCTGCCTGAGGGGACAGGGGAGAATTGTTTGTGTCCAGGGTGAGAAGAGTCAGCTGTGATCCAAACCACACGCCTCCTGGTCCTGGAGGAGAACAGGTCTTGGAGGGATGGGAGCTTGCAGCCAATCACCTTCTCAGCAGCACGTACCATCCGCTGCAGTCGATGCTTATCCTGGACTGTGGTGCCGGGGAACCACACGGTGATAGAGGAGGTGAGGATGGACTCGATGATGGCTGAATAAAACTGCACCAGCATCTTGGTCGGCACCTTCAGTTTCCTCAGCTGCCGCAAGAAGTACATCCCTCTGCTGGGCCTTTTTGATGAGGGAGCTGATGGTCGGCTCCCACTTGAGGTCTTGGGTGATGGTGGTGCCCAAGAAACTTAAGGAGTCCACAATGGAGACAGGGGTGGGAGAGTCAATCAGGGTTAATAATCCACAATATTTGCGGATTATAATAACTGGTTTGCAAAAGAATATTTTTAACCCAATTAGATTAAATTACATAATCTCCCAGGGCACACCAGACTGTATCTCACGGCACACTGGTTGAAAAACACTGGTTTAGAGGCCTACTGAAATTAGATTTTCTTATTTAAACGGGAATAGCAGGTCCATTCTATGTGTAATACTTGACCATTTGGCGATATTGCCATATTTTTGCTGAAAGGATTTAGTAGAGAAAATCGACGATAAAGTTCACAACATTTGGTCGCTAATAAAAAAGCCTTGCCTGTACCGGAAGTAGAAGCCGATGTGCGCGTGACGTCACTGGTTGTAGAGCTCCTCAGATCCTCACATTGTTTATAATCATGCCCACCAGCAGCAAGAGCGATTCGGAATGAGAAAGTGACGATTTCCCCATTAATTTGAGCGAGGATGAAAGATTTGTGGATGAGGAAAGTTAGAGTGAAGCACCAGAAAGAAAAAAAAAGCGAGGGCAGTGAGAGCGATTCAGATGTTATTAGACACATTTACTAGGATAATTATGGAAAATCTCTTAACTGAGTATTGTGTTACTAGTGTTTTAGTGAGATTATAAAGTCCTACCTGAAAGTCAGAGGGGTTTGGTGACCGCCAGTGTCTCTGATGGAAGCCATGGAGGAGCCAAGAAAGTCGCAGCTGCCTTTTTGACAGCTGCTGCAGGAGGACACAAGCTCCGCTGATGTCTCCGGTAAGAGCCGACTTATTACCACAATTTTCTCACCGAAACCTGTGGTCGGGAAACATGTTCGCTTGACCGCTCTGTTCCATATTAAAGCTTCACAACAAACACAGAAACACCGGCTGTGTTTTGGTTGCTAAAGGCAGCTGCAATACACCGCTTTCCACCAACAGCATTCTTCTTTACAGTCTCCATAATTAATTGAAAAAATTGCAAAATATTCAGCAACACAGATGTCCAGAATACTGTGTAATTATGCGATGAAAAGAGACGACTTTTAGCCGTGAGTGTTGCTGGGATAAAATCACAAGCACGTGTCAACATAAGCGTCATCATTTCGTGACGTTTTCAACAGGAAACTTAGCGGGAAATTTAAAATTGCAATTTAGTAAACTAAAAAGGCCGTATTGGCATGTGTTGCAATGTTAATATTTCATCATTGATATATAAACTATCAGACTGCGTGGTCGGTAGTAGTGGGTTTCTGTAGGCCTTTAAAGAAAGCAACTAAATATTGGTCTAAGGCAAATTCTGGTATACTTATCCGAAAACCACACTGAGTACTTTTTCTTTTCCCCCCTTTCACAAAGGTATCGCTTGTTTCCGGCAACGACAGCCCTCTCGCAGGCCAAATTGATTGAGCCGTCCTTGAACATCTGTTGTTCAGCCAAGTCTCAAAGGTAATCCCGCTAATGGCCCTCTAAGCTATCCACATAAACACATACATAAATAAAAATGTTTCCGAAGAGACTCAAGTCATTGACTCGCTCGCAATCAATTCTGCAGTCACATCTGTTGATGAAGGTTGGTAAAGTAGGGAACAAGATATATACGGCGATCAATGCCTGGCACCGGACTGGGCAGCAAGTGACAGTCACAGCTCCGGTGGGAGTCCGAATTTACGCAGCGATTGAGCAAGTCTGTCGGGCAGAGGGTGGTGCGCAAACACACTGGAGAGTGAAAAAGGCGAGTGACGGAATGTTGTTTGCATCGACTCAGGAGGGGAAATTATGGGCTTGAGTGAAGTCGGTGAAGTATCGGAGTGACATTCTATCATTTGTACTTGGCATTGACAAAATAAGACTGTGGCTGGTTGAGTGACACCTCAAGACACAGTGAGTGATTTGTTCTTCAAATTAGAAGAAGTTGACATCCAAGAAAAAAGTAAATAACAGTTATAAAATTGTCAAACAACACAACCACAATGTATCCCAGCGGTCATGCTTTGGATTTAAAGGGGAACATTATCACCAGACCTATGTAAGCGTCAATATATACTTTGATGTTGCAGAAAAAAGACCATGTATTTTTTTAACCGATTTCCGAACTCTAAATGGGTGAATATGGGCAAATTAAACGCCTTTCTGTTTAACCCTCTCTGAGCGACGACGTCAGAACGTGACGTCACATCGGTCGTCAACGCCATTTTTCCCTACACATCAGACGCATCGAGTCAAATCAGCTCTGTTATTTTCCGTTTTTTCGACTATTTTCCGATACCTTGGAGACATCATGCCTCGTCGGTGTATTGTCGGAGGGTGTAACAACACGATCAGGAATGGATTCAAGTTGATTTAATGTGTATCGATTAGCACGGCATGCTAATCGAAGCTAACATGCTATTTAGGCTAGCTGTGTGTACATATTGCAGCATTATGCCTCATTTGTATCCACATTTAATGCCAAACAAACAAATACCAGTCGACGGATTTAAGTTGCTCCAGTGTCAAGAGATGCGAAAGTTCCTCGTTTGGTTTTTACTGGCAATGCTACGACAGAGATGACAAGAATGTCTGGATACCCTGCGACACTCAAAGCAGATACATTCCCAACGATAAAGTCAACAAAATCACAAAGGTGAGTTTTGTTAATGTTATTGACTTATGTGCTAATCAGACATATTTGGTCGCGGCATGACTGCCAGCTAATCGATGCTAAAATGCTATTTAGGCTACCTGTATGTACATTTGAAACTATATTTACATCCAGCGTTTCCTTCCACCCACATTTAATGATAAACAAACACTTACCAATCAACGGATTTAAGTTGATCCAGTGTCAATGCGAAAGTCCCGATTGTTTGGTCAGCACATTTTACCGGCGATGCTAAGACAGACATGCATGGCCGAATAGCGTCAATAGCTATTCGCTCAATAGCTTCAGTTTCTTCTTCAATTTCATTTTCGCTATCTGCCTCCATACTCCAGCCATCTGTTTCAATACATGCGTAATCTGTTGAATCGCTTAAGCCGCTGAAATCCGAGTCTGAATCCGAGCTAATGTCGCTATATCTTGCTGTGCTATTCGCCATTGTTTGTATTGGAATCGCTATGTGACGTCACAGAGAAATGAACAGTGGCTTAGGCAAATAGCGAAAATCAAGCACTTTAAAGCTTTTTTCAGGGATATTCCGGGACGGGTAAAATTTTGAAAAAAACTTCGAAAAATAAAATAAGCCACTGGGAACTGATTTTTATTGATTTTAACCCTTCTGAAATTGTGATAATGTTCCCTTTAAGCAAACCTCGAAACACATATGCGAGAGAAAATGGAATTTTATAAGAACTGCTTTACCTAGTGGCAAATAAATAAGTTTGCCTTCGGTAAAAAAAAAAAAAACGATCTTCTGTAGCCTGGTGTACAGGGTGAAGCAAGTTTTTATTTCCATGCACACGTGTCGATTGCTTTACAGCAATATGTTTTTGGACTTTCCGGTCCCGCGTGTGTCTGTTCGTGTGTCTCTTTCTCGAACTCAAACTCCAACTCCCACCACACCTGTCTCTTTCCGGCTGCTGCGGGAAAAGGCGACAGGTAATTAGATAACAAGGCCCAGCTGGGCAATCTACTCACCTGCCGTTGTCTTCGAGGTCGGTCCTTGCACACCCTGCTCCGCGGCAGGCCCGCAGGCCACGCCCCCCTCCACACCTATAACCTACATTACAAGTGTGTGTGTACTGGAACACATTTAGCAGTTAACTGGCTGTCCAGCTTTGCAAGATCGGTAGGTTGTGAGTTCAAACCCCGTCCGAGTCATACCAAATACTATAAAAATTGGATCCATTACCTCCCTGTTTGGCCCTCAGCATCAAGGGTTGGAATTGGGGGTTAAATCACCAAAAATGATTCCCGGGCGCGGCACCACTGTTGCCCACTGCTCCCCTCACCTCCCAGGGTGTGAACAAGTAGATGGGTCAAATCCAGAGGACAAATTTCACCACACCTAGCATGTGTGTGACAATTACTGGTACTTTAACTTGAACTTTAACAATTCAACTTGCTATAGGATTACTTGTATCGGAGCATTTATATTACAGCTTTTAGATGCAAGCCGAAAAAATTTGACTTTTTTTTTTACTGATATCAGACTGATATCTGATATACCCATATTGGATTGGAAAATCCCTAATAAGGACATTATATATTTGGTTTACCTCAAGAGCTCAACTAATACTCTAAATGTGACAAACGTTCCTAAACACCTGTATATTTTCAAATGACAAATATGTGAATAAACTGAATAAAAATAATGAGTATGAATTCAACGAGTTCTGATTCCTATGATTTTGGGGAAAAAAACAGATGTGCCTGTTTAGTTCAGAACGGCACTTACTCATGTTTTGGCCTGCGCGTGTTTGCCATCATAAAAGATTGCTTTATTACTGCAACTTTGTCACATTGTGTTTGTGTTATGTGGTTGTTATCATAAACAAATGTAGGGAGGAGGGATTGAATTATTTATATGACATATCCAGGTTGTATAGTTGGGTCATCTATGACATTTCCTTGACCGTGGAAAGGAAAGGTGAGTTTCTCAGTACATTTGTCATCAAAGAGGGTTACTAAAACAATTTCTCCCTGGTGTCCATCCATCCATCCATTTTCTACCCCTCATTCCCTTTTTTGGGCTCATTTCTATTAGTGGGCTTACAAGGTTTGCCACATTGCAGGACACATTCAATTAAAATAGAAAAGTGCAGGTAAAAGACTTCTAATTGACATAAAAAAAGAATGGTCACATGTTACTGCAGTTGCTAACTTCAATCTAAAAGCCTGTTTCATTTATACACATAAACATTATATTTCCCAATATTTCATTTATACACTTAAAAATGATATTTCCCCATTTGAAAAAGGATCCCATTCACTTCTAACATGGTAGAAATGTTTCCAGCGGCTACGTGAGATACTTTCCCTCCGAAAGAAAGACAAAGCACACAATGTCCTATGAATGTGTCTTAAAATGTGGCAAACCCGTTAAGCCCACTGAGAGAAATGAGCCTAATATGTGCAATCTACTAATAAAAAGTTTCAATCAATGAAGGCTCTGGCCGATTTTTCAAAAGAATAAAAAAATAAATACATTTGAGCTCAAAACTGGTAGTCATATTGGATTTGAAGATCGAAAATAGGTAATTTTATTACATAACCACCACATATGTATTCCTTGACCAAAATAAGCTCTGAAATCCCGTATCGTGCGTCATTGTCGGTCAAACCATCCATCCATCCATTTTTTCTACCGCTTATTCCCTTTTGGGGGGCGCTGGTGCCTAACTCAGCTACAATCGGGCGGCAGGCGGGGTACACCCTGGGAAGGTCGCCACCTCATCGCAGGGCCAACACAGATAGACAGACAACATTCACACTCACATTCACACACTAGGGCCAATTTAGTGTTGCCAATCAACCTATCCCCAGGTGCATGTCTTTGGAAGTGGGAGGAAGCCGGAGTACCCGGAGGGAACCCACGCAGTCACGGGGAGAACATGCAAACTCCACACAGAAAGATCCCGAGCCCGGGATTGAACCCTGACTACTCAGGACCTTCGTATTGTGAGGCAGACGCACTAACCCCTCTGCCACCGTGAAGCCCCGGTCAAACCATTCAAAAGTTAATTTCCAGGGTGGCCATCTTGGATTTTGGGCTCTCACAAAGTTTGCCCGGCAGTTTGAAAAATACACCCCGGCCACATTTTTTAATAACCCTCCTTGATGAGAAATCTATTGAGAAACGGACCTTTCTTCTCCACGGTCACGGAAATGTCTTAGATGACCCAATTAATAGTCAGTTCCCAAGTCCACCTCTTCCAAGTGTGCTGGAACCAATTAAGTCCAAATTTGAGTGCTCACACTAGCCCAAGTGTGCCCTAGTTCGGTATACGTTACTAAGTGTGATTGCGTCTTTGATTAATCAACTGTAGTAAATACGCACATTTATCCAGATTGTTGGTCCTATGAGTTGTAGAAATTGTTAAAGGGGAACATTATCACCAGACCTATGTAAGCGTCAATATATACCTTGATGTTGCAGAAAAAAGACCATATGTTTTTTTAACCGATTTCCGAAATCTAAAAGGGTAAATTTGGCGATATAAAAGCATTTCAATTGATAGCCTGTCGGAGGGATGACCTTTCACCCGTGACGTCACAACGTGAAGCGGATCCGCCATTTTCTCAATCTCATTACACGTACCAAGTCCAATCAGCTTTGTTATTTTCTGTTTTTTCGACTGTTTTCCCTTACCTTGGAGACATCATGCCTCGTCGGTGTGTTGTCGGAGGCTGTAACAACACGATCAGGGACGGACTCAAGTTGCACCAGTGGCCAAAAGATGCGAAAGTCCCTCGTTTGTTCCGCACACTTTACCGACAACAGCTATGGTACGACAGAGATGGCGAGAATGTGTGGATATCCTGCGACACTCAAAGCAGATGCATTTCCAATGATAAAGTCAAAGAAATCTGCAATATTGGAAAATAGACCACCACTGAATCTGCCGGAGAGTGTGAGCTATTCAGGGACGACGTACCTCGGGAGCACGGCAAGCGATGATTGCAGTCTGTTCCCGCAGACGAGCGAGGTAAACCCCCTGGATGTCTTGGCTAAGACGTGATTTATGCCACTTCTTTTTCTGTCTCATTTTGTCCACCAAACTTACAACGTTGTGCATGAATGCACAAAGGTGAGTTTTGTTGATGTTATTGACTTATGTGGAGTGTGCTAATCAGACATATTTGGTCACGGCATGACTGCAAGCTAATCGATGCTAACATGCTATTTAGACTAGCTGTATGTACATATTGCATCGTTATGCCTCATTTTTAGCTATATTTCCCTCCACCCACATTTAATGCCAAACAAACACATACCAATCGTTGGTTAGAAAGCGATCGCTGAATTTGCCCTCGCTTCCTCCTGTGTCGCTGTCTGTCGTGTCGTTTTCGTCGGTTTCGCTTGTTTACGGTTCAAAGCGATATGGCTCAATAGCTTCAGTTTCTTTTTCAATTTCATTTTCGCTACCTGCCTCTACACTCCAACCATCCGTTTCAATACATGCGTAATCTGTTGAATCGCTTACGCCGCTGAAATCCCAGTCTAAATACGAGCTACTATCGCTATACCTTTCTGTGCTATCCGCCATGTTTGTTTCTGTGGGTTTCACGCTGTGACGTCACATGATAATAGACTGGTGGATATACCGATGGTGAAAATCAGGCACTTTGAAGCCATTTTTCGGGATGTAGCGTGATGGGTAACATTTTGAGAAAAACTTCGAAAAATTCCAAAGACATGCACCTGGGGATAGGTTGATTGGCAACACTAAATTGGCCCTAGTGTGTGAATGTGAGTGTGAATGTTGTCTGTCTATCTGTGTTGGCCCTGCGATGAGGTGGCGACTTGTCCAGGGTGTACCCTGCCTTCCGCCCGATTGTAGCTGAGATAGGCGCCAGCGCCCCCCGCGACCCCGAAAGGGAATAAGTGGTAGAAAATGGATGGATGGAACTTCGAAAAATAAAATAAGCCACTGGGAACTGATTTTTATTGGTTTCAACCCTTCAGAAATTGTGATAATGTTCCCCTTTAAATCATTGCTAAACTAACAAGGCAGGCGACCATTTACCAAAGACGAGCATGAATGCTACAATGGCAGACGTCCACAACTCCAGAAATATCTTTATATGAGACAAGGCTCTTCTTCTGGATCCCTCCCACCGCCATGCAATATTCCTAAATTTGATTTTCCAATCTGCTCTCCTTTTATTGGTTTGGGTGTTATTAAACGCGATTGCCTCATCTTAATAGAATATATTTCCGTGAGCGCGTGGACCTGGTTGGGAGTTGATATTCAAATTCAATAACATGGCCTGTACTTAGTGCATGGCACTAATAAATGCCAATGTCTGATGCCTATGCAGGCGGGGCTCAGCGTGCAAGTCGCGGCAAGCAGTAATAACGTCAAGAACGGCCTTCAGGAGATGGCGGGAAACCCAGGTGACCTACATAAAGACGTAGGAAGGATGAAAGGATGGAGGCACTAAAGGGAGGAGAGTCAGCTTTTCATATTTCCGTGTATTTATGTTCTAACTAGACGAGACAAAGCTCTCGTGCAGAACGCACACACTAGCACTGATCACGTACGCCAGAGCTGCAAAGACTGGAAACGACAACCAGGTGTCTGATCCTCTCTCCTTGACAATATATGGATCACAAGACATAACATGGACGACGGAAAACCCCAAAAAGTTCCTATTCCTACTCATGGCCTGGCCGCAGTGTGTCATCTTTTGGCCTTTGCAAGGTTAAATAGTACCTGAAAGTCAGAGGGGTGTGGCCACGGGTGTGTTGACGCCAAAGTCTCTGAGGGAAGTAACGCAGCTGCAGGAGGATGCTGGCTCCGCTGATGTCTCCGGTAAGAGCAGACTTATCACCACAATTTTCTCACCGAAAAATGCCGGTTGACATGTGGTCGGGATACATGTTCGCTTGACCGCTCTGTTCCATAGTAAAGCTTCAACTTCGGGAATTTTAAACAAGGAAACACCGGCTGTTTGTGTGGCTAAAGGCTAAAAGCTTCCCACCTCCATCTTTCTACTTTGACTTCTCCATTATTAATTGAACAAATTGCAAAAGATTCAGCAACACAGATGTCCAGAATACTGTGTAATTATGAGATTAAAGCAGACTACTTATAGCATGGGTGTCATTTGGTCCGCCGTGTAATTTCACTTGGCCCTTGAGGCAATATCAAATTAACATTAGAGCTGGCCCGCAGCTGTAACACCGCATTCACCGCTAACACTCTTACTTGCCAACCCTATCGATTTTCCCGGGAGACTCCCGAAGTTCAGTGCCCCTCCCGAATTTCATCCCGGACAACAATATTTGGGGTGGGCTTTAAAGGCACTGCCTTTGGCGTTCTCTACAACCTGTCTCCACGTCCGCTTTTCCTCTATACAAACAGCGTGCCGGCCCAGTCACATAATATATGCGGCTTATATACACACTCTTGAATGCAAGGCATACTTGGTAAACAGCCATACAGGTCCCACTGAGGGTGGCCGTAAAAATAACTTTAACACTGTTACAAATATGCACCACACTGTGAACCCACACCAAACAAGAATGACACATTTCGGGAGAACATCCGCACCGTAACACAACATAAACACAACAGAACAAATACCCAGAACGCCTTGCAGCACTAACTCTTCCGGGACGCTACAATATACACCCCCCGCTATCACCAAACCCCGTCCACCTCAACCCCACCGCCGAAAAGAGGCATTCAATTTTTATTTAAATTTTATTTGATATGCCATTGATATTTTTTAATTATTATTATTATTTAAAACTCGATTTTGCATGTCACTATAAAGTTATATAAGTCTTGCTTGTTCAATATTCAATGCAAAACTTGTTTGGGTCCCTATTAAAAGGTTAATTTGTTCAACCTCGGCCCAAGGCTTTGTTCGGTTTTAAATTTTGGCCCATTCAGTATTTGAGTTTGACACCCCTGATTTATAGCTTGGATAAGGCTGGAAAATAATGTCCGCTACAACCCGAGACGTCAAACGCACGCGTCATCATACCGCGATGTTTTCAACACGACACTTCGCGGGAAATTTAAAATTGCAATTTAGTAAACTAAAAAGGACGTATCGGCATGTGTTGCAATGTTAATATTTCATCATTGATATATAAACTATCAGACTGCGTGGTCGGTAGTAGTGGGTTTCAGTAGGCCTTTAAAACTTAGCACCCTTCTGTTCTTACGATTTTTTAGCAGTGAACTTGGGAAGCTGTTCTTGCAAAAGGTTGCAGCCTTAAGAAGCTTAGCACCGGTGGTGAGTGACCTTTACTTTTATTAGGAATATTTCTATTTCATCATGATTATTATTATTATGGAGCGAATTCTTTGCATATGATCAGCACAATGGATTTCTTTTTCATTAGTTGTGTAAAATGCCAGTCAGTGAGTGACAAGAAGGGCAGTGCCTGACAGATTACCACCCCCGCCCATCTCGTCCTCTTTCTCCTCCACCGGAGGGATCTGTCAATTTGAATTAATATGCGCAAGGCTCACTGGTTTCCATTTGTTGGATGAGGTTTTCGGTCAACTTTATCAGGTGGGTAACATTATCAAGAGCTTTGCCGGGAGGTTCTTCATCTTGTTCTCATCCGCGTGTGGCCAGCACTTGTCACTGTCAATCACCAGGTGATAATACACAGACTATTCCCTCATTTGGTTTAATAAAATCTCTGGGCTTATTTGAACTGCAGTCATTACAGCAAATAATTGCTGCATTGAGGTTTTAGCCCGGCCACAGCCTCGGGGATAAGAACAGACTATTGCTATATGAAGGATTTGCCTGGTGGGTGGATTTGTTTTTTTAACCCGAGCTCCCCAGTTGTTCATATTTCCGAAATGAATATTACATTTGAATCCAGATCTGGCTTTCTTTATTCAAACTAACATTGTTAATACGCATTATCTGAATATGGAGTCATCCGTTTTCACTCTTTTGTCTGCGCTCAGGCTGCCAAGGCCGCTTCCACGGGGGACTGCCAGCTGTCAAACCAAATTGGGGATCTGAAAATCGGCGGGTCTAAAGCTCTCAGAGGGTAAAAGGACTTGCACGAAGGAACATATTTTACCTGTGCAGATTGACTATTGTGAATGACAAATGCAAACAATAAAATGACCGGTTGCTCTTTGATGTTGACTTGGCAGTCTGAGAAGAGTAATGTGTTTAGTTCAGACACGATTGCTTTAAGACTGCAAGGGAAGCTCGGAATCTGCTATTTGACAACAGCTGACTTTCTCTGTATTCATTGTGGTATCATCACAGTGCATTAAACAGTGATAAACTTACGGGTAAATGCTGGCGCACAGAGTGGGTTGTTCCATGAATTGTTACCATGAATTGATTAACGTGGACCCCGACTTAAAGGCCTACTGAAATGAGATTTTCTTATTTAAACGGGGATAGCAGGTCCATTCTATGTGTCATACTTGATAATTTCTTGATATTTCCATATTTTTGCTGAAAGGATTTAGTAGAGAACATCGACGATAAAGTTTGCAACTTTTGGTGCTGATAAAAAAAGCCTTGCCTTTACCGGAAGTCGCAGACGATGACGTCACAAGGGTGAGGGCTCCTCTCGTCCTCACATTTCCCCATTAATTTGAGCGAGAATGAAAGATTCGTGGATGATGATATTGATAGCGAAGGACTAGAAAAAAAAATTAAATAATAAAGTTTTTTTAAAAAAGGCGATTGCATTGGGACGGATTCAGATGTTACTAGGATAATTCTGGGAAATCCCTTATCTTTCTATTGTGTTGCTAGTGTTTCAGTGAGACTAAATAGTACTTGATAGTCGGAGGGGTGTGTCCACGGGTGTCTTGAGGCCAGCGTCTGAGGGAAGTCACGGCAGATACAAGGACGGCGCAAACTCCACAGATCTCCGGTAAGAGGCGACTTTTTAACACAATTTTTCCCACCGAAACCTGCCAGTTGACAAGTGGTCGGGAACCATGTTCACTTGACCGCTCTGATCTATAGTAAAGCTTCCCCTTTGGGCCAGTGTCTGAGGGAAGTCACGGCAGATACAAGGACGGCGCAAACTCCACATATCTCCGGTAAGAGGCGACTTTTTAACACAATTTTTCCCACCGAAACCTGCCAGTTGACAAGTGGTCGGGAACCATGTTCACTTAACCGCTCTGATCTATACTAAAGCTTCACCTCTGGGAATTTTAAACAAGGAATCACCGTGTGTTTGTGTGGCTAAAGGCTGACGCTTCCCAACTCCATCTTTCTACTTTGACTTCTCCGTTATTAATTGAACAAATTGCAAAAGATTCAGCAACACAGATGTCCAGAATACTGTGTATTTGCGTGACGAAAAGAGATGACTTTTAGCCGCAAATAGTGCTGCGCTGATATTTCTGACAGTCCGTGACGTCACGCGCATGCGTCATCATTTCGCGACGTTTTCAACAATAAACTCTGTGGGAAATTTAAAATTGCAATTTAGTAAACTAAAAAGGCCGTATTGGCATATGTTGCAATGTTAATATTTCATCATTGGTATATAAACTGGGGCTTCACGGTGGCAGAGGGGTTAGTGCGTCTGCCTCACAATACGAAGGTCCTGCAGTCCTGGGTTCAAATCCAGGCTCGGGATCTTTCTGTGTGGAGTTTGCATGTTCTTCCCGTCAATGCGTGGGTTCCCTCCGGGGAACTGTGTTGGCCCTGCGATGAGGTGGCGACTTGTCCAGGGTGTACCCCACCTTCCGCCCGATTGTAGCTGAGATAGGCGCCAGCGCCCCCCGCGACCCCAAAAAGGGAATAAGCGGTAGAAAATGGATGGATGGATATATAAACTATCAGACTGCGTGGTCGGTAGTCGTGGGTTTCAGTAGGCCTTTAAACAAGTTGAAAAACTTATTTGGGTGTTACCATTTAGTGGTCAATTGTACGGAATATGTACTGTACTGTCCCATCTACTAATAAAAGTTTCAATCAATCAATCAATCCACTGCAGCCAAAGTAGACAGGTATTGGATAAAGGCTCCGCTTTGTCCCACCCATCGGAAGCTGAGCGTCTCTGGAGGTGTACAGAAAGCGGGCCTTACCTAGGCTAGCCATGACACTGAGCTTCTGTCTGAAGCGTAGTACCTTTTTGATTGACAGGCAAACTGTGCGAAACAGTTATCCAGAAGTATATATATATATATATATCTAGACCATTGCCAGAGTATTTTTCAAGTTTCATTCCGAGTTGATAGGAAAGTGACTTTTTCTTTGAAAAATCTAGCATTTTCAATTTTTTTATCTGTTATTGGTGTGTATCGTGTTCAGAAAGAAGCAGAAAAATTAGCTTCCCCCACTTCACAGACCAGCAGCCACCACCGGTTTGGTTGTACTGCAGACTTGTTTTTACTTGGGAAACTTCAACATTGATAAAAATTGCTTATGTGTTTGTGTATGTTACACAAATAGTATTTCATGACAAAAAAGTTGTTTTTGTTTTTTTGCTTAAAAATAAGAAAATGGGGTTGGTTGTCACACTTTTAAAGGCCTACTGAAATTAGATTTTCTTATTTAAACATGGATAGCAGGTCAATTCTATGTGTCATACTTGATCATTTCGCGATATTGCCATATTTTGGCTGAAAGGATTTAGTAGAGAACATCGACGATAAAGTTCGCAACTTTTGGTCGCTAATAAAAAAGCCTTGTCTTTACCGGAAGTATGTGTGCGTGACGTCACCGGTGTGAGGGCTCCTCACATATTCACATTGTTTATAATCTGAGTCACAAGCAGTAAGAGCAATTCGGACCGAGAAAGAGACAATTTTCCCATTAATTCCAGCTAGGATAAAAGATTTGTGGATAAGGATATTGATAGTGAAGGACTAGAAAAAATAGAATAAAATAAAAAAGCGACGGCTCCGGGCGGCGGCAGTGTGAGCGTTTCAGATGTAATTAGACACATTTACTAGGATAATTCTGGAAGATCCCTTATCTGCTTATTGTTTTAATAGTGTTTTAGTGAGATTGTAAAGACATACATCAAAGTCGGATGGCTGCGGTGAACACGCCAGTGTCTCAGAGAGAAGCCGAGGAGCCAAGCTCACAGCTGCCTTTTTTGACAGCTACTGCAGGTGGACAAATAATCCAATGATGTCTCAGGTAAGATATATATCACAATTTTCCCATCCAAAAACATGCTGGTTGACGTAGAGAAACCTGTTCGCTTGACCGCTCTGTGTTAAAGCTTCACAACAAACAAAGAAACACCGGCTGTGTCTCGGTGCAAAAGACAGCTGCAATCCACCGCTTTCCACCAACAGCGTTGTTCTTTATACTCTCCATTATTAATTGAAAAAATTGCAAAAGATTCAGCAACACAGATGTCCAAAATACTGTGTAATTATGTGATGAAAAGAGATAACTTTTAGCCGTAAGTGGTGCTGAGCTAATATGTCCCCTCCAACCAATAACGTCACAAGCACGCGTCATCATACGCGTCATCGTTCTGCGACATTTCCAACAAGAAACTCCGCGGGAAATTTAAAATTGTAATTTTATAAACTAAAAAGTCCGTATTGGCATGTGTTGCAATGTTAACATTTCATCATTGATATATAAACTATCAGACTGTGTGGTCGGTTGTAGTGGGTTTCAGTAGGCCTTTAAAACTTCCCACGAGGGCGTCTCTTAAATTGGCAACTATATAAATCAGGGGTGTCAAGTGGGCTGGACTGGTAAAATCATGGCACGATAACATAAAAGTAAAGAAAACATCAGATGGTTTTCTTTGTTCGAAAATAGAACAAGCCCATTCTGAAATTGTACAAATCATAATGTTTTTTTTACAAGTACCTGTTGCGGTTAATAGTATATATACTTTGTTTGTCATTCTTCAGTCAACACATTGGTGTTAATTTTCAATAATAAAAAACATATCAAAATCAAATTACAGTATGTTATTTATGTAGTTTTCCTCAACTGATTTACTTATATCATGTGGTTTATTTTGGACATGTGTAGCATCATCTACAACGATACAAAGAATTGCTATTGCGACATCCAGTGGACATATTTAAAACAGCTGTTTCTTTCATTCAAAATTTCCAGGTTAATTTCTATACTTAGCAAACTCATCCCGCAGGCCGGATAAAATCTACTCGCGGGCCTGATACGGCCCTCGGGCCGTACGTTTGACACTCCTGATATACAGTACATAGTCATCACTACAGTAACAGCTTAAAGCACATATATGATGGATGTCATTATTTTTAATCAAAGGACACTGTTTCACAACAACAGTTTTTTTTTAGGTGCAAGCTGAAGGAAAGCTGTAGTTTAGATGGTAATTAGCTATCTCACTAACTAGTCTATACTCTCGGCAGGGTCCTTTAGGGTGCATGGGAATTTGCCCAACCAGTCTACATGCGCTTTGTGGCGTACCTCGGGAAATCCTGTGGGGAGTGCTCAGAGAGTATGGGGTATCGGACTGTCTGATTGTGGCAGTCCGCTCCCTGTATGATCAGTGTCAGAGCTTGGTCCGCATTGCCAGCAGTAAGTCGGACACTTTTCCAGTGAGGGTTGGACTCCGCCAAGGCTGTCCTTTGTCGCCGATTCTGTTCATAAGCTTTATGGACATAATTTCTAGGCGCAGTCAAGGCGTTGAGGGGTTCTGGTTTGGTGACGGCGGGATTAGGTCTCTGCTTTTTGCCGATGATGTGGTCCTGATGGTTTCATCTGGCCGGGATCTTCAGCTCTCACTGAATCGGTTCGCAGCCGAGTGTGAAGCGACCGGAATGAGAATCAGCACCTCCAAGTCCGAGTCATGGTTCTCGCACGGAAAAGGGTGGAGTGCCATCTCCGGGTTGGGGAGGAGACCCTGCCCCAAGTGGAGGAGTTCAAGTACCTCGGAGTCTTGTTCACGAGTGAGGGAAGAGTGGATCGTGATCGGTGCGGCATCTTCAGTAGTGCGGATGTTGTACCGCTCCGTTGTGGTGAAGAAGGAGCTGAGCCGGAAGGCAAAGCTCTCAATTTCCCGGTAGATTTACGTTCCCATCCTCACCTATGGTCATGAGCTTTGGGTTATGACCGATAGCAGGTACAAGCGGCCAAAATGAGTTTCCTCCGCCGGGTGGCGGGGCTCTCCCTTAAAAATAGGGTGAGAAGCTCTGACATCCAAGAGGAGCTCAAAGTAAAGCCACTGCTCCTCTACATCGAGAGGAGCCAAATGAGGTGGTTCGGGCATCTGGTCAGGATGCCACCCAAACACTTCCCTAGGGAGGTGTTTAGGGCACGTCCAACCGGTAGGAGGCCACGGGGAAGACCCAGGACACGTTAGGAAGACCGGGATCCCCCGGGAAAAGCTGGATGAAGTGGCTGGGGAGAGGAAGTCTGGGCTTGCCTGCTTAGGCTGCTGCCCCCGCGACCCGATCTTGGATAAGTGGAAGAAGATGAATGGATGGATGGATGGATGGATGGCTAACTAGTTGTTACACGGTCCCTAGCCTTGATGCTAGCAAAAACATTGAGTTGGGGTTGGTCATCTGGTTCTCTTCAGGGTTGATTGTCATGTCTACTTATATGTTCATAGTATGGATCTAACCATATGAAAATTTCACATCACCGTTATTGTGACCAAGTTTATGAGGGTTATCATTTTTATCGCAGTATTGTTGAATGTGCTCAAAGGGTACTTGTAAAAAAAACTGGACCTGCATTGGTATCTACTTTACAGTATGTAGTTGTGTAATATTACCAACACACATGTCCAAAACATTACCTACTTGGGGAAGGAAAATATGTTAAATTGAAGGTGCAACTTAAAACTAAGTTTGTTTGGGTGTCAAATTAATTAGCAAGTGATAGCTTTCGATAAAGTTCACAGTCGGCAGTTTTGAAAAAAATAAAGGCAGTTTCGCACATTCAATTAAGTAATCCAATCTTCCCCATTTTGATTACGTTCATTAGTATATTTGTTTGACCATGCAAGGTCATGGGTTGATTAGCTAAAGATATAAAAAACAACTCATTACAAAAGCAGCGGTGTGGATATTTTGCACCCTTGTTAGCCTCGGATTGTTTAGCTCAATGTCAAGGAAGGCAAAGGTGCCGTAAACGTATTTGCTTTTGCGGTCGTCTTTGATTTGTCCGTGTCAAAAGTGCGCTGATGACCTTGTCTCAAATAAGCAGGCAGGACACTAATTACCTTTGTCAGTCAAGTGCACATGGAACAATATACAATCAAAAAACAATGATGAGGTCAATCATTTGTATTTACTCCCAAACTTGGACAATGTCATCCCTACCAATTAATACAACCGCTCACGCATTAAATTAGTTTTTTTCCACTCGCCCGGAAAAATAACGAGGTGTAATTGTTAAGAAATCAATTCATCAACTGAGCGCCAAAGAAAGTGTGGTCAAAAACTAAATAAATGCGAGACGCAGATGGCGTGGATGCATCTAACTCTCCAGGGATATTTGCTGTGCAGCGCCCCGAGACGTTCAATTTAAACCGACGCAAACGCCAAGTGTGTACTGTTGCTAAAGTCAGCAAAGTGTCTTTAAGCAAACAGAGTTTTTTAGATACATTGGTTCTTAACTTGGGATTTGAAAGCAGTGTTTTTCAACTTTTTTCGAGCCAAGTCACAGTTTTTTCATTGAACACATGCGAAGGCACAGCAGAAAACATTAAAAAATGAAACTTAGTAGCCAATATTGAGAGTCAAAAGTTGTTCTTGCAATTGTATATGAATTTAAACCATAACCAACCCTGGATCACTATAGCTCTTGTCTCAAAGTAGGTGTACGGTCACGACCTGTCACATCACGCCGTGACTTATTTGGAGTTTTTTGTGTGTAGTGTTTTCATTTTTGTCTTGCGCTCCTTCTTTGGTGGCTTGTCCTGTAACAGTTTCATGTCTTCCTTTAAGCGCTATTCCTCGCACCTGCAATTTTTTGGAAATCAAGACTATTTAAGTTGTTGCTATCCTTTGTTGATTGTCACGTCATGTACGGATGTACTTTGTAGACTCTGTCTCAGCTCCACAAGCTGTTAGTTTTTGCTGTCGTCCAGCATTCTGTTTTTATTTACGTACTTTGCAGTTTGATTGATTGATTGAAAATTGTATTAGTAGATTGCACAGTTCAGTACATATTCCGTACAATTGACCACTAAATGGTAACACCCGAATAAGTTTTTCAACTTGTTTAAGTCGGGGTCCACGTTAATCAATTCATGGTCAGTCAGTTCAGTTTTAGTTTCGTTTTGCATAGCTTCCCTAAGCTTAAAGTTAAAGTACCCATGATTGTCAAACACACTAGGTGTGACAAAATTATTTTCTGCATTTGACCCATCACCCTTGATCACCCCTGGGAGGTGACGGGAGCAGAGAGCAGCAGCTGTGGCCGCGCCCGGGAATCATTTTTGGTGATTTAATCCACAATTACAACCCTTTATGCTGAGTGCCAAGCAGGGAGGTAGTGGGTCCCATTTTTATAATTTTGGTATGACTCAGACTTAGTGGCATTACCCTTTACTTTTGGTTTAAAGGCCTACTGAAATGAGATTTTCTTTTTTAAACGAGGATAGCAGGTCCATTCTATGTGTGATACTTGATCATTTCGCGATATTGCCATATTTTTGCTGAAAGGATTTAGTAGAGAACATCGACGATAAAGTTCGCAACTTTTGGTCGCTAATAAAAAAGCCTTGCCTTTACCGGAAGTAGCAGACGATGTGCGCGTGACGGCACGGGTTGTAGGGCTCCTCACATCCTCACATTGTTTACAATCATAGCCACAAGCAGCTAGAGCGATTCGGGCCGAGAAAGCGCCAATTTCCCCATTAATTTGAGCAAGGATGAAAGATTCGTGGATGAGGATATTGATAGTGAAGGACAAGAAAAAATAAATAAATAAAAGTAAAAAAAAAAAAAAGGCGATTGCAGTGGGAGCAATTCAGATGTTATTAGACACATTAACAAGGATAATTCTGGAAAATCCCTTATCTGCCTATCGTGTTGCTAGTGTTTTAGTGAGATTATATAGTACCTGAAAGTCGGAGGGGTGTGGCCACGGGTGCAGTGACCGCCAGTGTCTCCGTGGGAGGAGGTAATAGTCGCCACAACAGCTGCAGGAGGACGCTGGCTCCGCTCGTAACCACGGTAAGAGACAACTTATTACCACAATTTTCTCACCAAAACCTGGTGGTCGGGATCCATGTTCGCTTTACCGCTCTGTTCCATAGTAAAGCTTCAACTTCGGGAATTTTAAACAAGGAAACACCGGCTGTGTTTGTGTGGCTAAAGCCTAAAAGCTTCCCACTTCCATCTTTCTACTTTGACTTCTCCATTATTAATTGAACAAATTGCAAAAGATTCAGCAACACAGATGTCCAGAATACTGTGTAATTATGCGGTTAAAGCAGACTACTTATAACTTGGATCGGGCTGGAAAATAATGTCCGCTACAACCCGAGACGTCAAACGCACGCGTCATCATACCGCGACGTTTTCAACAGGACACTTTGAGGGAAATTTAAAATTTCAATTTAGTAAACTAAAAAGGCCGTATTGGCATGTGTTGCAAAGTTTATATTTCATCATTGATATACAAACTATCAGACTGCGTGGTCGGTAGTAGTGGGTTTCAGTAGGCCTTTAAGCATTAGATACCGTTTTACCTTCACACTGCCTCTGCCAATTGTGATCACAACAACAAACCATGTTCCCTACATCTACAAAGCAATTAGCTACCTGCTTCCACCTACTCATATGGAAGAGTATAACATGGTTACTCTGCTGCACTCTAGACAGCACCGACACTCAACAACGGCAAAATATTTGCTGATTATAATTACTGGTTTGCAAAAAATATTTTTAACCCATTTAGGTGACATTACATTATCTCAGACGGCACACCAGACTGTATCTCGCGGCACACTAATGTGCCGCGGCACAGTGGTTGAAAAACACTGGCTTAAAAATGTAACCGTCTTCATAAACACACTGGCATAAACATACTATGACTGCTTCCAATGATTGATTGATTGATTGATACTTTTATTAGTAGATTGCACAGTACAGTACATATTCCGTACAATTGACCACTAAATGGTAACACCCGAATAAGTTTTTCAACTTGTTTAAGTCGGGGTCCACGTTAATCAATTCATGGTACAAATATATACAGTCATCACACAAGTTAATCATCATAGTATGTATATTGAATTATTTACATTATTTACAATCCGGGGGGGGCTTCACGGTGGCAGAGGGGTTAGTGCGTCTGCCTCACAATACGAAGTTCCTGCAGTCCTGGGTTCAAATCCAGGCTCGGGATCTTTCTGTGTGGAGTTTGCATGTTCTCCCCGTGAATGCGTGGGTTCCCTCCGGGTACTCCGGCTTCCTCCCACTTCCAAAGACATGCACCTGGGGATAGGTTGATTGGCAACACTAAATTGGCCCTAGTGTGTGAATGTGAGTGTGAATGTTGTCTGTCTATCTGTGTTGGCCCTGTGATGAGGTGGCGACTTGTCCAGGGTGTACCCTGCCTTCCGCCCGATTGTAGCTGAGATAGGCGCCAGCGCCCCCCGCGACCCCGAAAGGGAATAAGCGGTAGAAAATGGATGGATGGATGGACAATCCGGGGGGTGGGATGAGGAGCTTTGGTTGATATCAGTACTTCAGTCATCAACAATTGCATCAACAGAGAAATGTGGACATTGAAACAGTGTAGGTCTTATTTAGTAGGATATGTACAGCCAGCAGAGAACATAGTGAGTTCAGATAGCATAAGAACAAGTATATACATTAGAAGTACATTTGAGTTGTTTATAATCCGGGGAGATGGGATGTGAATGGAGGAGGGTATTAGTAAAGTGTTGAAGTTGCCTGGAGGTGTTGTTTTAGAGCGGTTTTGAAGGAATATAGAGATGCACTTACTTGTATACCTGTTGGGAGTGCATTCCACATTGATGTGGCATAGAAAGAGAATGAGTTAAGACCTTTGTTAGATCGAAATCTGGGTTTAACGTGGTTTGTGGAGCTCCCCCTGAGCTAAGGCTATGTGTTTAGGGCTATGTGTTTAGGGCGCTTTCTTGTTAATATTTCAAAGTGTAAAAATGCTCTGTTGTGCAGGATGGAGCTGCTCAATCGGCGAGAAATGCAGAAAGCTATTATATTGCACTCCCAACAACTCGGGAAGAAGACCAGTATGAGAAGTGAACAAAACATCTGCATTTTTTTGCGTAAAAATACAGAAGCTATTACAAATAACAGAAGAAATGGGGGCTTGGGGGCGGATCCCTTCCAAGGTTTCTCACTGTCATCCCATTGGGTTGAGTTTTTTTTTTTTTTGCCCTGATGTTGGATCTGAGCTGAGGATATCGTTGTGGCTTGTGCAGCCCTTTGAGACACTCGTGATTTAGGGCTATATAAGTAAACATTGATTGATTGATTGAATTCAATTTCATTCCAAGCAATGAAACAATATTTTTGCATCCGACAAAAACACCCACAAACGCTTACTTACTCTAATAAAAATGCCATGTTTGTTATAAATACAGTTTAAAAAATAACAAAATAAAAAAAAGGCTGGCTTAAGCTGCTGTCTCTGATTGGCAACCAGGGAAGTCATGTCTCAGCAGTAAAACGTCCACCTTACTTATTTTACTAACCCTGATGTGGTTTAAAATATACCAAACACAATATCTTGACAATAAGTGTTTCCGGTATTTGATGGACAAAAAGTAATTTGATGTGTTGACATTTTAAAAGCTGCTAATAGTGACAGTTGGCTGCTCACTCCGACTTATTAGTGATTCCCAGAGCCCAAAAAAAGTCTGCGGGTTATAGAGCGTTATCCATTCGGGCTCCAGTACTCTGGAATGCCCTCCTGGTAACAGTTCGAGATGCTACCTCAGTATAAGCATTTAAGCCTCATCTTAAAACTAATTTGTATACTCTAGCCTTTAAATAGACCCCCCTTTTTGGATCAGTTGAGCTGCCATTTCTTTTCTTTTTCTCCTCTGTCCCACTCTCCCTTGTGGAGGGGGTCCGGTCCGATGGCCATGGATGAAGTACTGGCTGTCCAGAGTCGGGACCCAGGATGGACCGCTCACCTGGGGACATCTCTGCGCTCCTGACCCGCCTCCACTTGGGATGGTTTCCTGCTGGCTCCACTTTGGACGGGACTCTCGCTACTATATTGGATCCACTTTGGACTGGAATCTCACGGTTATGTTGGATCCACTATGGATTGGACTTTCACAATATCATGTTAGACCCGCTCAACATCCATTGCTTTCGGTCCCCTGGGGGGGGGGTTGCCCACATATGCGGTCCTCTCCAAGGTTTCTCATAGATATCATTGTCACTGTCACCTCCCACTGGGGTGAGTTTTCCTTGCCCTTATGTGGGCTTTACCGAGGATGTCGTTGTGGTTTGTGCAGCCCTTTGAAACACTTGTGATTTAGGGCTATATAAATAAACATTGATCGATTGATTGATTGACTGAGTCATTTGCTATCCTTTTTTCACCCCACTTTCATTAGATTACATGTGAAACCGATATGAAATAAGGATGTTATAATTGTTTTTTATCACATATTCAAAAATTTAATGACTTCTGGGTGTGTGTTTGTACAAAAATGTACCTTTTTTTATGTTTCTTCCACACTTCTTCCACACGTCGCCGCTGCAGCCACGTCAAGTCCTCAATTCCTCGTTTCTCACGTGACTGAATTATGGCCAATCACAGACCAAAGACGTCTTCTCCAAAGGACCAATGAAATGGCGCGGTGACAGAGAGACCCGCCCCTCTAGCGGGGTTAGATTGAGCTCGGGCTGTCAAAGTGTTTGGCTGCACGGCCGCTGGTCAGCTAGTCGTGTTTACACCCAGGCGAGGACGAGCAGAAGAACTTTTGCCACACTTAAGCTGAGGTAAATACATTTTTTGACGTTACCGTAGGTTTTGGGGGAGTGTGTTTAATCTTTTCGGAAGCCGAACTTGTTAAATTTGAGGCGTGTTGAAGTTGTCATCGACGCTAAGTCTGCGTTGCTAATGCTAATGTTAAAGGTTGGGTTCAGTCAGGCAAGGAAGCAGGTGAGGTTACGTCAGCTTGTTGACAAAATCCTTATATTGAAGTTGAACAAGTCATTTAAAGAAATTAACGCTACGCTCGCTATTAAAGTTAACTTCCACGTATGTTTGGTATAAAGTTATCCACGTCGCAATGGCTAACCTGCCAGTGTAAGGCAACCCTAAAGCTAGCAAGGCTAATGACACTAAATTACCTTGTCATATACGCTATGCAGTTAACAACCCATTTAAAATTATTTAACGTGTATTCTTATTGCTGTTAGCCTTCTAAAACATGAATAATGATGTAACCCAATTGTTTAAAGTACATGTGACGCTAATACTAATACTGACAGTATCAATCAATCATCCATCAACCCATCCATTTTCTACCGCTTATTCCCTTTGGGGTCGCAGGGGCGCTGGTGCCTATCTCAGCTACAATCGGGCGGAAGGTGCTTACACCCTGGACAAGTCGCCACCTCATTACAGACAGATAGACAGACAACATTCACACTCACATTCACACACTAGGGCCAATTTAGTGTTGCCAATCAACCTATCCCCAGGTGCATGTCTTTGGAGGTGGGAGGAAGCCGGAGTACCCAGAGGGAACCCAGGCATTCACGGGGAGAACATGCAAACTCCACACAGAAAGATCCCGAGCCCAGGATTGAACCCAGGACTACTGAGGACCTTCGTATTGTGAGGCAGACGCACTAACCCCTCTCTCACTGTGAAGCCCATCAATCAATCAATGTTTATTTATGTGGCCCTAAATCACCAGTGTTTCAAAGGGCTGCACAAACCACAACGACATCCTCGGTAGAGCCCACATAAGGGCAAGGAAAACTCACCCCAGTGGGACGTCGGTGACAGTGACAATGATGAGTATGAGAAAACTTGGAAAAGACCGCATATGTGGGCAACCCCCCCAGGGGACCGAAAGCAATGGATGTCAAGCGGGTCTAACATGATACTGTGAAAGTTAAATCCTTAGTGGATCCAACACAACCGTGAGAGTCCAGTCCAAAGTGGATCCAACACAGTAGCGAGAGCCCAGTCTAAAGTGGAGCCAGCAGGTAACCATCGCAAGCGGAGGCGGATCAGCAGCGCAAAGATGTCCCAAGCCGATACACAGGCGAGCGGTCCATCCTGGGTCCCGACTCTGGACAGCCAGTACTTCATCCATGGCCACCGGACCGGACCCCCTCCACAAGGGAGAGTGAGAGAGAGGAGAAAAAGAAAATAAACTGCAGATCAACTGGTCTAAAAAGGGGGTCCATTTAAAGGCTAGAATATACAAATGAGTTTTAAGGTGAGACTTAACTGCTTCTACTGAGGTAGCATCTCAAACTGTTACCGGGAGGGTTTCCAGAGTACTGGAGCCCAGACGGAAAACGCTCTATAGCCCGCAGACTTTTTTTGGGCTCTGGGAATGTAGTATAGTAGCCGTGTAGTATTTTATACGTAAGTAGTAAAACCTTAAAGTCACATGTTAAGTGCACACAAAGCCAGTGCTGGTGAGCCAGTATAGGCATAATATAATTAAACTTTCTTGTTCTTGTCAAAAGTCTAGCAGCCGCATTTCCTACCAACTGTAATCTTTTAATGCTAGACATGGGGAGACCCGAAAATAATACGCTACAATAATCGAGACGAGACGTAACAAACGCATGGATAATGATCTCGGCGTCACTAGTGGACAGAATGGAGCAAATTTTAGCGATATTACAGAGATGAAAGAAGGCCGTTTTAGTAACATTCTTAATGTGTGACTCAAACGAGAGAGTAGGGTCGAAGATAATACAGTACATAAGAGAAAACAAAAAAATACAGTAAAAAAGGCATTATCAAATAATATTAAAACAGTGCTTGTGCATATTCAGTAAAAGGCATCTAATAAATAAATAAAACCAGTAATAAAAATATCCATCCATCCATTTTTCTACCGCTTGTCCCGTTCGGGGTCGTGGGGGGTCGCTGGAGCCTAACTCAGCTGCATTCGGGCGGAAGGCAGGGTACACCCTGGATAAGTCGCCACCTCATCGCAGGGCCAACACATACAGACAGACAACATTCACACTCACATTCACACACGAGGGCCAAATTAGTGTTGCCAATCAACTTATCCCCAGGTGCATGTCTTAGGAGGTGGGAAGAAGCCGGAGTACCCGGTGGGAACCCACGCAGTCACGTGGAGAACATGCAAACTCCACACAGAAAGATCCCATGTCCGGGATTGAACCCAGGACTGCTAAGGACATTTACCGTATATTCTTATTGCTGTTAGCGTTCTAAAACATCAATAATGTTGTAACCCAATTTTCAAAGTACAACATATTATCATTTAATATTAAAACAGTGATTGTGCATATTCAGTAAAAGGCATCAAATAAATAAAAGCAGCAATATAAAAAAAAATATATATATATGTATTATACTTTAAAAATGCGTCTACACATTCTATAAAAGGCACAGTTGCCAGTGTTTCCATATATACGATTGGTACCTAACAACTACAAATGCAATGCAAGCTGCTTAAGTGTTTATAGGTTGTCTGTCTGCAGAGCCACCTCATTTGTGAATGTATGTCCTGGAAAGCACTCCTGGCATTCTTTCAAGAGGTAGTCACCTGAAATAGTTTGCACTTTACAGGTGTGGTTTTAGCTCATCGAGAGAATGCTAAGAGTGTGCAAAACAGTTATCAGAGCAAAGGATGGCTATTTTGGGAGAAAAAAAAAACAGAATGTAAAACGTGTTCTTTCATTGTTTTGATGCCTTCAGTGACAATCTACAATGTAAATAGTCATGAAAATAAAGAAAACGCATTGAATGAGGTGAAGGTGTGTCCAAACTTTTGGCCTGTACTGTATGTAGTAATGAATATGATTAGAACATTTTAGCATTTTGTCTGTCTTCAATTATACAGCAAGTGTGTTTATTTCTAATTATTCCTGCCCCTTCATTTTACACTAACATTTTAACCCAATTGTTAAAATACAAAATGTGATTCTAGGTCAACCCAATGTAGTTCAGATCATTAGTAGTAGTACTGCAAACTGTTTTGTGGCAAGAATAAATCAATCAAGCTGTATTGCAGGCGCCAACGTCCAAGTAGACATACAATCACATACAGTACATAAAAGAAAACAAAAAAATACAGTAAAAAAGGTTATAATATTAAAACAGTGCTTGTGCTAATGCAGTAAAAGGCATCTAATACGTAAACTAAAAGCAGCAATAAAAAATATATTTATATAATTTAAAAATGCGTCTACACATTCTATAAAAGGCACAGATGCCAGTTTTTCCATATATACGATCGGTACATAACAGAACTACAAATGCAATGCAAGCTGTTTAAGTGTTTATATGTTCTCTGTCTGCAGAGCCACACCATTTGTGAATGTATGTCCTGGAAAGCACTTGACATGGGACCTACGTAAAGGGAGAAAAAGGGGAGCACAGCACTGAACCTCTTCATGTGTAATGAACCCCTTCTGGAGCATGTCAGCCAATACAAGTCGAAAGGTAAAGTATTCAAGAAAAGAAGGGACAAGTGGTATGAATTGGATGGATGAAAATAGCTAATACTATCTTAAAAACTTTTTTCAATTTATTGGTTTTGTCACATTTAGATTAATTGGTCAAAGATTACATGAAAATAAGCAAACAACAAGTTGCTCATAATATACTAGTTAATTATTTAATTAACTAATACTAAATGTATTTCTTTTTTGCTTGAAAAAGTGAATGTCTCTGCACAATTCTTTGCACTTAAAAATACATATACAATGCAGGCCAAAACTATGAATAAACACATGTGGAGTAATGTACTTGAAAAAAAAAAAAAGGTGAAATAACTGAAAACATGTTTTGTATTCTAGATTCTTCAAAATAGCCATCCTTTGCTCTGATTATTTCTTTTGAACACTCTTGGCATTCTCTCGCTGAGATTCAAGAGGTAGTCCTCTGAAATGGTTTTCACTTCACTGGTATGGTTTAAGCTCATTGTAAGAATGCCATGAGTGTGCAAAGCAGTAATCAGAGCAAAATGTGGCTTTTTGAAGAGACTAGAATATAAAGCATGTTTTCAGTTATTTCACCTTTTTTGTAAAGTACATAAGTACACATGTCTTCATTCATAGTCATGAAAATAAAGAAAACTTAATGAATGAGGAGAAGGTGTGTCCAAACGTTTGGCCTGTATTGGATGTACTCATGAATATGATTAGAACATTTCAATCAATCAATCAATCAATGTTTACTTATATAGCCCTAAATCACTAATGTCTCAAATTTAAGCATTGTTTGTCTTCAATTATAGAGCAATTGTGTTTATTTGTAAGTATTCCTGCCACTTCATTTTATATTAACTTTCTTTTGGACATAAACCACGATAATGTTGTCTCGTGGCTTTAATAATTTCGTACCGTGAGATTTGATACCGTTACATGCCTACTTTAAACACATTGGAAAGTTAGCAACCTCTAAGCATCCTTGTAAAGGTTGCAAACAGCGGCTTGAACATTAAGGAGAAGTCAAATTAGTATTAAGGCAGCTAAATCTATTTTTTTTAATTAGTTAATGAAATTTTCAGTATAAGTAATGAGGTGTAAATTTGGGGCTTTAGCAGCCAAGAGTTAAAAAATCTGTACCATTTTCCAATTCCCCACAATTTATCAAAAGCAGAACACAGTTCATCCTTAGGTGCTCGCAGAGTTTCATGAGACAGGCATGGCCTCCAAAATACACAGCGGGCCTTCTTTCCAAATGTTGATTGTAATCATTAAAACTTCCTGGTAGATTCCCTTCTGTGCAGTTATAAACGTCTACGGTGACATTTTCCTCCCCGTTTTATCGGGGCACTTGTGTCTTTTGACTTCATCTCGACGAGGTGTACTGTAACCTGAGAAGATTGTCAAAGCACATGTCGACCCCACCCTGAGCGCCCCCATTCTGAGATGTCAGCTGTTATTTTGCAGAGACCTGACAGCGAGGACCAGGGCGGACAGGGGGAGCAGAGACCCAGCCCACCCCGGGTGCCGTTCATCAAGAAGCAGCTTCCAGCCATCCCTAAGAATGCCACCGCCGTCACCAAGCCCACAGGCATGGGCAGCCCGGCCCAGTCTGCCAACGGCCCACATGCACCCTACGGACCCTTTTACTTGGAGTACTCTCTGCTTGCTGAGTTGTATGTAGCGGCGTCTGTGTGACCCTTACAAAATCAATTTGACTCACTGCTGAAGGAAAGCCTGGTTGCATGCATTTCAAATGGTTTTAACTTGATTGTCATGTGACCTGCAGCACACTCGTGGTTAAGCAGAAACTCCCAGGAATTTATGTGCAGCCGTCTTACAAGTCGGCACTAAGTGAGTATTGATTTCTCACTTTTGGAATGTGGAAATTGGTCACTGACTCTATTACCCACTTTGAGTTTGCGCCGCTAACATTTTCCGTCTCCCCCTGTTAGTGTGGTTTGGGGTCATATTCATCAGACACGGCTTGTACCAGGATGGAGTCTTCAAATTCACTGTGTATATCCCAGATAACTATCCAGATGGCGATTGTCCAGTGAGTGGTGCTTTACATTCAGTTGAATTTTATACCAATAGCTGAGTAGCATTGGCCTCATTTAAAGCGGTAAATAAAGCTGCTAGACTCGGGATTTAACAAACCTATTTACGATAAACGTGGTGAAACTTGTTGGTTATTACTGTAATTAATGTATTGAAAAACCGTGACTAATAACTGCACTATGATAAACTCATGGACAGACTGACACCAGCTAGCTCGCTCGCTTAAATGCTGACATGAAAACTAGAAACTTTAACCTCTTTCCCCATTCAAATAACAACGTACCCGACTCTAAAAGTATACAAACACACATTGAGGGACTAAGGTATTTTATAGTGCACATTGAACCTATAAACTACGTTCACTTAGGACATAGTGACTGTTTTACACTCTGAAGAATACGAGACAGAGGTGTTTTTAGGTGTTTCAAGGCCCGCCAGAAATAATAAAAATTAGATTGTATTTGTTGTGCACTTTTAAATTAAATACATCTTAAAAGTGCTAAATAACAACCCAATATTTAAAACAATAACGCTTAGCAATTAAAACAGATAAAAGTCAAAGACTAAAACACTATCAGTGAAGCGTAAAAAACACAAAACTTGGAAAATAGTGGGTTTTCTAACTTTGTCTAATTAATTTTTTTTATATATATTTTTTTTTAAATAGCTTGGTCAAAAGTGTGTGTACATTTACTTTTTGAGCATATTTAACACTTCCGCAATGGTATTGATAACCGTGGTGTTTTGGTCATGGTATTTGTGGTAGGAAATTTTCATAATGTTATATCTCTAATGCCGACTACTTGTGATACTGCAAATGAAGCTTCGGCCATCTTGTGGGATTAATAAAATACCTGAGGAGGTTGCCTACAGCCCTAGCTATTTGCAAACCATACACCCCTAAACTGTGGAAGACTGATTAATTAAATAGAGGTGTTAAATTGAACATTTACAGCAGTAGTTGTCAAATAGAAAGAAACAGCTTCTCGATCCCTTTAAAAAATGCTCTGAAATTCACCCAAAGTGGTCAGTTCCGGTGACCTTAAAGTGTAGCGTCTCGAGTCTCTACACATAAAATAACATAAATAGGGGGGACCCAGACCAAGAAGTGTTTTATATAGTATATAAAAAAGGTTGCCAAAACTGGTAATAAAACGTAAGGCACAGTGATATACAGTATCCAGTGTTTTCAATTATGTTTCGGGTGTACTCATAAAAAGTAAGTTTTCATTATCTAGCAAAGACATATAAGTGTTCAGAATCAAGCGTTTCATAACTTGTTGGAAAAACAGGACTTGTTTTTAAAGAAAAAAAAATTAAGTTTAGCAAGAAGTTTTTCTATGTGTAATTTAAAAGATAAATTCTCATTAATAACAATCCCTATGTACTTTTATTTCGTGACCATTTCAAGTTCAACCCTATGAACAGTTTATGTTTTTAGAATGTTTAATGGCAGTTGTTTGCCATTTTGAAAATAACATAACCTTTTAGATTTGTCTGCATTTAGCACTGGTCAATTTAGTCAGCTGGGACTGAACAACATCAAAAGCAGACTGCAGGAGCTCAGAGGTTTGTGCTACAGCAGGGGATGAACAATATATGACCGTGTCATCTGCATAAAAGGGAAACACAGCACAAAGATTGTTTACACAGATGGAAAACAACAACAACGGACCTCATGGTTCCAGCATCACTGTCATCGGCTCGGCCACCACGCTCTGATTAGCATTAGCATTAGCGTCTGATTGTGACACTAACATTCTAAAATGTCATACATGTGTCAAAATAATCAATCCCCCTCAACTATAACAATAACAGTTAACTTTAACAATTCAATGGTGATTGGCGCCACATTATTATATACTTAACTGTCACAAATGCACTGTAAAATGTCAAAGCAACACTACTTCAATGACAACAATCTTTTATGATTTCCCACACGTTTTAACTCATTCAGGCTGATTTTGGAGCAACTTGAAGAAACAAAACATCTGATGATTTGATGCCTGCTTAACTGAAATGTTTTGTCATATGTCTCCATTTGACTAAAATATGAATTAATCCCTTGCACATATTTAGATCCCTTTTACAAAAATTGCTTAAATACTATATTACAGAAATTGGTGTTTGATATGCCAGTCTTCCACCCGCTCGTCGACCCCGTGTCTGGCGAGCTTGATGTTAAAAGAGCTTTCACCAAATGGAGGTACTGTAATTATCTCCTTTTTACACAAGTGCAGTAAATACAACACCGACGACACATGCCATGTGTTCATTGCAGGCGAAATCACAACCACATCTGGCAAGTCCTCATGTATGCACGTACCATTTTCTACAAGATCAACACAACAGAACCCTTCAACCCAGAAGCTGCTGTGCTGTGAGTTTCCAAAATAATCACCTCCTCAAAATAACTTCTCACAGTCAAAAATATTTCAACTAAATGCCACTAATTGGTATAATTGTTTCATGTCTTGAATGCTTACAACTCCAATAGTTGGGCAAACTGCTATTAATTTAACCTAAAATGGAAAAAAGCTTCCAACAGGTTTTTGCTTAAAGAGGAACTGCGCTTTTTATATTTTTGCCTATCATTTAAAATCCTACGTCTTTCTTTTTTTATGGATTTCTAAAATGTAAATAAAGGCTATCAATGGGTGGCTAACAATCCAAGCAATTGGGATTCAATCTAAAAATAATCCCCTACTGTCCAACGTCTGCTCTCACTGAGATGCTGACTGATGGGATGTTTATATCTTTCAGCACAAGACCTCCTTTTAAATAATAATTTAATCATAATCTTCACTCCTTAGGTAGAAAAAATGTGAGAAACGATCATCTTGTCCTACCATCCCGATTTCTTGGGGTCTAAATTCAGTGTTAAGTTCGCAAACTTTTTGGCTTATGGCCACAACCTTCTATTGTACAGGTGTGAGGGATGACTTTAAATACAGCACAAGCTATTACCAACTCCGAGGCGATGCAGCAGCTCAGTAGGTCAATAGCTGCAGGAACTCGTTACATCTCGGTGATCACAGTGCTGGGTTACTAAAAGTGGTTCCTCTGCGTATACCAATGTTGCTAATACTTGGTTAATATTCTGGTCACGACATGTAAATGGCGTATTTATGGATATTTTTTTCAAGGGCTTTGATGGCGGAATAGTTGACTGCCATTAGGTATGTTGTTGCTGTCGAGTAAATGTCATATTTTACAATTTAGAATGCATAAAAAAAAAGAGGAAACAAATCTTCTTGTGTCACATAGGGATTTTGACTGATAGGCAAAACGTTTTTACAAAAAAGTGCAGTTCTCCAAGTTCTCACTCAGTAAATTCCATTACTCCTCATATGGATTTCAGTTTTTATCCTTATAAATTTTTTAAAGCTCTTGTTTTGGATGGTGTCAGGTTATTTTAAACATGCATACAGTGACAATGAAATACATCACTTGCAGTATTTCCAGTTGTTTCATTACAGCGAGTCCATGTTTGTTTGCCTTGTGCATTATGTTAACCATATGCCATCCAAGTTCTTTAAAACTGTTGTGTCCTCAGCTATGAGAAGGATGTGCAGTTGTTCAAGAGCAAAGTGGTGGACAATGTGAAACTATGCAACAGTCGTCTGTTTGACCAGCCCAAGATAGACGATCCCTACGCAATAAGGTGGCTTCTTTAAACCGTCGCCAGCTTCTTTTAATTTATGTTTGTGTACATGATAATAATTGATGCTATCTGTGCTGCAGCTTTTCTCCATGGAACCCAGCTGTTCACGAGGAAGCAAAGGAGCGAATGTTCACATACAAAGTAAGTCGCTATCTTTCTGGCTACAGAAAAATCTTTTACTGGTAGTGTTAGGAGAATGTTTCTTCATCATGTCTTTAATTTTTTTATGAGATTTATGTGTGCGGACAAATAGTATTTAGAGAGTAAAAGATAAATCTTAGTTCCAGCTGTCTCCTCAGCCTTCCTCAAAGCGGTCGGTACTACTTGGTGTGATGTCCCATTTGTAACATCAGCTGGCCTCCCACATCGCTTATTATATAAAGTATTTTGTCTGCACACAGTATTGTACTAATAGTGTGGGGGGATGTTTCTACTTAGAGGGGTGTGGTTGAGACGCACTGCCTCGTCCTGGAGGTCTAGCTCTCTTCTTACAAAGGATAATGATCCTTCAGCAGGTTGACATACAGAAACTTTGTTATAACTTTTATTTAGTCAAGTTTGATGTCTTCATTTTGCTGCGCGCCCAAGCAGAGGATCTCAACTATGGTTATTTTTTAAATTATTTTTTAGGTGAAAAAAAGGCATAAAAATTATGTTTGTTCCTGTTTAAGGAAAGACTGTATTCCTTTCATAAGTGCTTTTTTAAAATATTTTCTTATACTGTACGTGCTAGATCACATCCATGTGATGTTACTGACACCCAGTGACCAGTCAGTATACTCAGTCAGTATATCACCATCTCTTTGTTTCTCTTTAGAAAAAAAAGCCATAGATTCGAAGAAATTAACAAAGTCTAATTAATCAGATTTTGCTATAAAAATCTTAGTCGACAGCAGCTCTAGTAACAATCCTTCCGCAAGTTCACATATGGAAACTTCCAACTCCATTCATGTGATGTTTCTGACACTTTTAGAGACAAGTCAGTGTACAGAACTACATCACAATCTGTGTATTATGCCATAGATATGACTTTGCATCGCTATTGTGCAAAATCTAACAAATCATATAAGTCTGGTGCAATTCCTGTGTTACTGTTTGTTTGCCTCATTCCGTCAAGCGTGGGTACTCATACAACTCTTGTATCTTTATCCGTGCGTTTGTTGGGGAAAAAGTGCATTTCGACATGTGAAGTGAAGTGAATTATATTTATATAGCGCTTTTTCTCAAGTGACTCAAAGCGCTTTACATAGTGAAACCCAATATCTAAGTTACATTTAAACCAGTGTGGGTGGCACTGGGAGCAGGTGGGTAAAGTGTCTTGCCCAAGGACACAACGGCAGTAACTAGGATGGCACAAGCGGGAATCGAACCTGCAACCCTCAAGTTGCTGGCACGGGAATCGAACCTGCAACCCTCAAGTTGCTGGCACAGCCACTCTACCAACCGAGCTATGCCGGACATCAAACTTGACTAAATAATTCATTTTTTTAACTGTGCAGCTTTTGTGCCAATGATGTGTATGATTAAAAGCGGTGCCGTGAATGCTAAGTAAATCTGATGCCCAGCATGTTCGCCGGTCTCGGTCTGATCTGACCCTAACCCTAAAAAATTGGATTTACCGAACATGTCGTCTGATAGAAGATTGCATGATATTGGTAAACAAACAAGGAAGCGTAATGCTGCTAATTTTTTAAAGGGGAACTACACTTTTTTAGGATTTTTGTCTATCATTCACAATCCTTGCGTGAGACAAGACACATGTTTTTATTTTTTATTTCATGCATTCTAACTTGTAAATAAACAATGAAGGTAATGGGATTCCGCTCTATTTAGCCTATAAAGCACTATAAAAAACACCCAAAAGTCTCCATCATTTATTAAAGAGTAATTCTATTAGTAATTAAATCACTTTTGTGGTTAAATAATGAGTTTAAACTAAACATTGTACTTTTTTTTTTTAAATACTGTTATATATCCTATGTAGGATATCAGTTTTGGTCCATATCGCCCAACCCTACGCTGTAAATATATATGTAATGTAGTGACAGGAACGTTCATAAAAACATGTGAAATTTACTTATTTTGCTCATTTTAAACTTACAGCGGTGTATTAATTTAACACATCACAACGTTCGCTATTTTTTTCCAGTAACTACTGCTAATCATGACACTTTATCAGCGCCAACGACTACTGCTTTGGAACAAATGATGACCCAGCAAATTATATTTTTAAGCCTGGATGAAAGGATGAACTACAAGTTTTAGAAGCTGTGTGATAAACAGATCCTAAACAAGAAATGCAAACTACGAACATAATAAAACATCACTTACTGTACAATGTCTGCTCTCACTGGGATGTCGACTGATGGGTTCTTTATATGTTCTCCTCTTTAGATGAAGAAGTATTCTTATACCTCACTAGGTTGAAAAAAAAAAAAAACAATAAAAGGTGATCCAAACTGTTTGAATCTTTCTCGCCATCTCTGGTTCTGAGTTGGCTGTCAAAGTTGACCAACTTCTCAGTTTACGGCCACATCCTTTTACTACTACACAAGTGCGAGGCATGATTTATAATGAACTTTTACTTACATTGAGGCGATGCAGAAGCTCACCGGCTCAGTATGTCAATAGTGGTGAAATCACGGCGCCGCTGAAAGTAGTTCCTCTCCACTATGCTTATAATAACAATATTGTTTATACTCTGGTCACAACATTTAAATGGAAAATGGTTGGTGCTTTTTTTACAGGGCCCAACAGATTAGTCCGATTGGCTGCCTTGTCGTACTTGCTGTATTTTACTAATTACAATGCATAAAAGAAAAACGTATGGTCTTACATAGAGATTGTAAATGACAGGCATAATTTAAAAAAAAAACTAGTTTCCCTTTAGGTGATAATAATCAATTGAAAAAGCTGTCCAAAAACTTCTGAGCAGCTACAAATACCACTTATCTCATAGCTATTAAGCGTCATCCTCTTTTTGTACTTGATTTTTGTCTTGAAAAAAACATTTTTCCAAATGGGTTGTCTTATGTTTGACTGAAGGTAGTGCTCACTAGTCAATACTGTAAACCTCTTTCTTTACATTCTTGCAACCAATGAGCACTCTCTTAGTTTGCGATGCTTTATTATTAAACTTTGTAAGAAGAAACAGAAGAGAAACCGACCCAGGTGTTTAAAGCCATCAATTGGCTTTTCCAGATAACTATTTTATAACCGTTGGTATTTTTTATAGCCAGACCACTTTTTTTACGTGACCGATTTCCCTCCAGAGACGACCTGAGGATCACCATAAGGGAACGCAGGGCTCAGGCCTGTCTTGGGTCAAACCAGGCTCAACGCAGCCCTTCAGCAAAGACGACAGTCCTCCTCGGAGCTGAACCTGCGCTCAGCCACTAGAGGGAAGCACCTGCATCCCCTTCCCAAATCAATGTCCGTGAGCTGGTTTCCTTTTCGGAGAAGAAGAAAAAGAGCATTATCTTATTTATTGCTCAGCTTTAAAAGCTTCGCCCGCCAACAGCTTTAGCTTATGGAAAAGAAAGTTTGCAAGTCAAAGATGACAAATGGATGTCTCCATGTTGAGTAGATTTGAGTGCAGTGGACATGATCTCTCTCTGGCTCAGGACTTTCATCAGACCAGGAATGTCAAACACAGCTGGGGCGACGACCTCCAACCTGTCCATCGAAGCGACATTTTTATTAATTTCTTTCTTATCAGAATTACTTTTAACGACGTGCAAACCATTGTCTTACAGTTCGTCATATGTATATTGCAGAAGTTAATTAGTCTTTTATTACGGTTTGGTTTTAATTTGGTGATCATCTAATTAAAGGATCTTTATGTAAATAATGCTTGCGTCGGTGAAGGTTTGATTTGAGTAAAGCGTGCAATCTTTACGCTGATTTGTTCCCCATTTTCAGTCCTAATAAGTCCTGATTTACTCATGGTCCCAAATGATAATCACATGTATTTCTCTTTTCCACTCTTCCAAATTAACTCCCTGTATATGACGGTGTAAGAATATTAAGATGGTGCTAAAAGCTGCTGGATCTATTTATAATCTCTGCGAAAGAACAAACCAGTTTCTGTCATTTAGTCTCCCATCAGACTGTTTCATTTGACTTCTGTTCAGTGGTCACCACAGATACTTTCTATTGAGTGTGAATGACATCACTGCCACCATCTGTCAATGCTTTCTTTTGACGACAATAAAATAATTATTTAATACTCTTGGAATTTGTTTCCACCACTGACTTTCATTACACTCCTGTATGTTAAACAGTCTTTGTATGCAGTAGGTCCTCAAAAACAGCAGAGTGCTTCTGTCAAATAGAGGATCTTTGACTAGCCTTTTTTGCAGTAGGTCCTCAAAAACAGCAGTATTGCTGTCATTTAAATGTTCTTCAACTGACTATTTTGCAATAGGTTCCCCAGTACAGTGACATCTGGGACTTAACTTTTTTGTGTAGTTTCTTAAAAACTGCAGCGTTCCTGTCATTTAAATAATGATTTACTTGATTTTTGCAATAGGTTATCAAAAACAGCAAAATATTTGTCATATAGAGGATCTTTGACCAACTTATTTGCAACAAGTTCTCAAAAACACCAGAATGCTGTCATTTAAAGGTTCTAAAACTGTCTGTTTTGTAGTATGTTCCGAAAAACGGTGGAGCTCTCCTGTCGTAGAAGTTGAACCTACTTTTTTTTTTGGTTTTTTTTTTGGTAGTAGGTCCTTTTTTTAAAACAGTGGACATGATCTCTCTCTGGCTCAATGCTTTCATAAGACCAGGAACCTACTGCAAAAATAGATCTTTGAATAGCTTTTGTGCAGTAGGTCATCAAAACAGTCACATCTGGGACTTAAATTTTTTGTGTAGGTTCTTAAAAACAGCAGCGTTCCTGCAATTTAAAGGATTTTAACTAGATTTTTGCAATAGGCTCTCAAAACAGCAAAGTATTTGTCACACAAAGGATCTTTGACCAACTTTTTCGCAAAAAGTTCTCAAAAACACAAGAATGCTCCTGTCATTTAAAGGTTTTTGAACTGGCTGTTTTGCAGTATGTTCCCCAAAACAGTGACATCTGGGACTTAACTTTTTTATGTAGTTTCTTAAAAACAGCAGTGTTCCTGCCATTTAAATTATTTTTAACTAGATTTTTGCAGTAGGCTCTCAAAACAGCAAAGTATTGGTCACACAAAGGATCTTTGACCAACTTATTTGCAAAAAGTTCTCAAAAACACCAGAATGCTCCTGTCATTTAAAGGTTCTTCAACTAGCTGTTTTGCAGTATGTTCCCAAAAACGGTGGAGCTCTCCTGTCGTTGAGGTTGAACCCGTCTTTTTTTTTTTTGGTAGTATGTCCTTTTTAAAAACAGTGGACATGATCTCTCTCTGGCTCAGGACTTTCATCAGACCAGGAACCTATTGCAAAAATAGATCTTTGACTAGCTTTTTTTGCAGTAGGTCATCAAAACAGTGACATCTGGGACTTAACCTTTTTGTGTAGGTTCTTAAAAACAGAAGCGTTCCTGCCGTTTAAAGGATTTTTGACTAGATTTTTGCAATAGGTTCTCAAAAACAGCAAATTATTTGTCACACAGAGGATCTTTGACCAACTTATTCGCAGAAAGTTCTCAAAAATACCAGAATGCTCCTGTCATTTAAAGGTTCTTCAACTGGCTGTTTTGGAGTATATTCCCCAAAACCGTGACATCTGGGACTTAACTTTTTTGTGTAGTTTATTAAAAACAGCAGCGTTCCTGCCATTTAAAGGATTTTTGACTAAATTTTTGCAATAGGTTCTCAAAATCAGCTAATTATTTGTCACACAAAGGATCTTTGACCAACTTATTTGCAAAAAGTTCTCAAAAACACCAGAATGCTCCTGTCATTTAAAGGTTCTTCAACTGGCTGTTTTGGAGTATGTTCCCCAAAACAGTGACATCTGGGACTTAACTTTTTTGTGTAGTTTATTAAAAACAGCAGTGTTTCTGCAATTTAAAGGATTTTTAACTAGATTTTTGCGATAGGCTTTCAAAAACAGCAAAGTATTAGTCACACAAAGGATCTTTGACCAACTTATTTGCAAAAAGTTCTCAAAAACACCAGAATGCTCCTGTCATTTAAAGGTTCTTCAACTAGCTGTTTTGCAGTATGTTCCCAAAAACAGTGGAGCTCTCCTGTCATAGAGGTTGAACTCGCCTTATTTATTTTTTTGGTGGTATGTCCTTTTTAAAAACAGTGGACATGATCTCTCTCTGGCTCAGGACTTTCACCAGACCAGGAACATACTGCTAAAATAGATCTTTGACTAGTTTTTTTTGCAGTAGGTCCTCAAAGCCGTGACATCTGGGACTTAACTTTTTTGTGTAGGTACTTAAAAACAGCAGTGTTCTGCCATTTAAAGGATTTTTGACTCGATTTTTGAAATAGGTTCTCAAAAACAGCAAAGTATTTGTCACACAAAGGATCTTTGACCAACTTATTTGCAAAAAGTTCTCAAAAACACCGGAATGCTCCTGTCATTTAAAGGTTCTTCAACTAGCTGTTTTGCAGTATGTTCCCAAAAACGGTGGAGCTCTCCTGTCATTGAGGTTGAACCCGTCTTTTTTTTTTTTTGGTAGTATGTCCTTTTTAAAAACAGTGGACATGATCTCTCTCTGGCTCAGGACTTTCATCAGACCAGGAACCTATTGCAAAAATAGATCTTTGACAAGCTTTTTTTGCAGTAGGTCATCAAAACAGTGACATCTGGGACTTAACTTTTTGTGTAGGTACTTAAAAACAGCAGTGTTCTGCCATTTAAAGGATTTTTGACTAGATTTTTGCAATAGGTTCTCAAAAACAGCAAAGTATTTGTCACACAAAGGATCTTTGACCAACTTATTTGCAAAAAGTTCTCAAAAACACCAGAATGCTCCTGTCATTTAAAGGTTCTTCAACTAGCTGTTTTGCAGTATGTTCCCAAAAACGGTGGAGCTCTCCTGTCGTTGAGGTTGAACCCGTCTTTTTTTTTTTTTGGTAGTATGTCCTTTTTAAAAACAGTGGACATGATCTCTCTCTGGCTCAGGACTTTCATCAGACCAGGAACCTATTGCAAAAATAGATCTTTGACTAGCTTTTTTTGCAGTAGGTCATCAAAACAGTGACATCTGGGACTTAACTTTTTTGTGTAGGTTCTTAAAAACAGCAGCGTTCCTGCCGTTTAAAGGATTTTTGACTAGATTTTTGCAATAGGTTCTCAAAAACAGCAAAGTATTTGTCACACAGAGGATCTTTGACCAACTTATTTGCAATAAGTTCTCAAAAATACCAGAATGCTCCTGTCATTTAAAGGTTCTTCAACTGGCTGTTTTGCAGTATGTTCCCAAAAACAGTGGAGCTCTCCTGTCATAGAGGTTGACCCTGCCTTATTTATTTTTTTGGTAGTATGTCCTTTTTAAAAACAGTGGACATGATCTCTCTCTGACTCAGGACTTTCATCAGACCAGGAACATACTGCTAAAATAGATCTTTGACTAGTTTTTTTTTTGGCAGTAGGTCCTCAAAACCGTGACATCTGGGACTTAACTGTTTTGTGTAGGTTCTTAAAAACAGCAGCGTTCCTGCCGTTTAAAGGATTTTTGACTAGATTTTTGCAATAGGTTCTCAAAAACAGCAAATTATTTGTCACACAGAGGATCTTTGACCAACTTATTCGCAAAAAGTTCTCAAAAATACCAGAATGCTCCTGTCATTTAAAGGTTCTTCAACTGGCTGTTTTGCAGTATGTTCCCAAAAACAGTGGAGCTCTCCTGTCATAGAGGTTGAACCAGTCTTTTTTTTTTTTTTGGTAGTATGTCCTTTTTAAAAACAGTGGACATGATCTCTCTCTGGCTCAGGACTTTCATCAGACCAGGAACATACTGCTAAAATAGATCTTTGACTAGCTTTTTTGCAGTAGGTCCTCAAAAGCGTGACATCTGGGACTTAACTTTTTTGTGTAGGTTCTTAAAAACAGCAGCGTTCCTGCCATTTAAAGGATTTTTGACTAGATTTTTGCAATAGGCTCCCAAAAACTGCAAAGTATTTGTCGTATAGAGGATCTTTAACTCTGTTGTTTGCTATAGGTTCTCAAAAACACCAGAATGCTCCTGTCATTTAAAGGTTCTTCAACTAGCTGTTTTATAGTAGGTTCCCAAAAACGGTGGAGCTCTCCTGTCATAGAGGTTGAAACCACCTTTTTTTTTTCTTTCTTTTTTTGTTAGTTGTAGGTCCTTTTTAAAAAATAAAAAAAAATAAAAACAGCAACACACTATTATTATGGTGAATTTTTGACCTATCGTTTTGGCGGAATACACCTGTAATGTAGATTTGATTAGTGTCTGTGACTTAAAAACAGCACAACACTCCTGTCAAAAGTGAAAAACAATAACACGTTTTTGTAGTAGGTTTTTATAACAGTGTTTGTCAAATAGAGGATCTTTAACCTAACATTTTTGCGTAGGTTCTTAAAAACAGCATAGCACTCCTGTCTAATAGGGTGACTAGTTTTTTGCAGAAGGTTCTCAAAAATACAGCAGAGCGCTCCTGTCATATAGAGGATCTTTGTTGTTGTTTTTTTGTTGTTGTTTTTTCAAAAACAGCAGAACTTCTCTGGAAAATCTTTGACCTTATATTTTTCCGTAAGTTCTTCAAAACAGCAAAGTCATTTTTAAAAAGAGGATCTATGCCTTAACATGCTTGTGTAGATTCTTAAAACAACATAGCACTCCTGACTCATACAAGATCTTTGACCAGCTTGTTTACAATAAGTTCTCAACACCAGAATGCTCCGGTCATTTAAAAGTTCTTCAACTGGCTGTTTTGTAGTCCGTTCCCAAAAACGGTGGAGCTCTCCTGTCATAGAGATTGAACTCACCTTTTTCTTTTGTTTAATTTTTTTTTTTTGGTAGTAGGTCCTTTAAAAAAAACCTAAATTTTTATCGTGAATTTTCATCATATTGTTTTGGCAGAATGCCCCTGTAATGTAGATTTGATTAGTGTTGGTAATGCAGCTGAGATAGGCTCCAGCGACCGCAAAAGGGACAATTGGTAGAATATGGATGGATTTAAAAACAGCAGAACACTCTCTTATCAAAAGTAAAAAAGAATAACACATTTTTGCAGTAGGTTTTTAACAGCAGAGTCTTTGTCAAATAGAGGATCTTTCACCTTACATTTTGGCGTAGGTTCTTAAAAACAGCATAGCACTCCTGTCTAATAAAGAGTGACTAGTTTTTTTGCAGAATGTTCTCAAAAACAGCAGAGGGCTCCTGTCATTTAGAGGATCTTTGACTTGCTTTTTTCAGTTTTCAAGAGCAGCGGAACTTATCTGGAAAATCTTACATTTTGGCGTAGGTTCTTAAAAACAGCATAGCACTCCTGTCTAATAAAGAGTGACTAATTTTTTGCAGAAGGTTCTTTGCAAAACAGCAGAGCGCTCCTGTCATATAGAGGATCTTTGACTTGCTTTTTTCAGTTTTCAAGAGCAGCAGAACTTATTTGGAAAATCTTACATTTTGGCGTAGGTTCTTAAAAACAGCATAGCACTCCTGTCTAGTAAAGAGTGACTAGTTTTTTGCAGAAGGTTCTCGGAAAATAGCAGAGCGCTCCTGTCATATAGAGGATCTTTGTCTTGCTGTTTTCAATTTTCAAGGTCAGCAGAACTTCTCTGGAAAATGTTACATTTTGGCGTAGGTTCTTAAAAGCAGCATAGCACTCCTGCCTAATAAAGAGTGACTAGTTTTTTGCAGAAGGACCTCGAAAAACAGCAGAGCGCTCCTGTCATGTAGAGGAGGATCTTTGACTTGCTTTTTTCAGTTTTCAAGGGCAGCAGAACTTCTCTGGAAAATCTTACATTTTGGCGTAGGTTCTTAAAAACAGCATAGCACTCCTGTCTAATAAAGAGTGACTAGTTTTTTTGCAGAAGGTTCTCAAAAACAGCAGAGCGCTCCTGTCATATAGAGGATCTTTTTTTGTTTTAAAAAATCTTTGACCTTACATTTTATATCTCCTTATATGCAAATATAATGACAATAGATTCCATTCTATTCTATTAAAGAGCTACTAGTTTTTTTGTAGAAGGTTCTTGAAAAAACAGCAGAGCGCTCCTGTCATATAGAGGATCTTTTTTTTTTCTTTGCAAAAGTCTTTGGCCTTACATTTTATATCTCGTTATATGTAAATATAATGACAATAGAGTTTATTCTATTCTATTAAAGAGTGACTACTTTTTTGCAGAAGGTTCTCGAAAAACCGCAGAGCGCTCCTGTCATATAGAGGATCTTTGACTTGCTTTTTTCAGTTTTCAAGAGCAGCGGAACTTATCTGGAAAATCTTACATTTTGGCGTAGGTTCTTAAAAACAGCATAGCACTCCTGTCTAATAAAGAGTGACTAATTTTTTGCAGAAGGTTCTTTGCAAAACAGCAGAGCGCTCCTGTCATATAGAGGATCTTTGACTTGCTTTTTTCAGTTTTCAAGAGCAGCAGAACTTATTTGGAAAATCTTACATTTTGGCGTAGATTCTTAAAAACAGCATAGCACTCCTGTCTAATAAAGAGTGACTAGTTTTTTGCAGAAGGTTCTCGGAAAATAGCAAAGCGCTCCTGTCATATAGAGGATCTTTGACTTGCTTTTTTCAGTTTTCAAGAGCAGCAGAACTTCTCTGGCAAATCTTACATTGTAGCGTAGATTCTTAAAAACAGCATAGCACTCCTGTCTAATAAAGAGTGACTAGTTTTTGGCAGAAGGTTCTCGGAAAATAGCAGAGCGCTCCTGTCATATAGAGGATCTTTGACTTGCTTTTTTCAGTTTTCAAGAGCAGCATAACTTCTCTGGAAAATCTTACATTTTGGCGTGGGTTCTTAAGAATAGCATAGCACTCCTGTCTAATAAAGAGTGACTAGTTTTTTGCAGAAGGTTCTCGGAAAATCGCAGAGCGCTCCTGTCATATAGAGGATCTTTAACTTGCTTTTTTCAGTTTTCAAGAGCAGCAGAACTTCACTGGAAATTTTACATTTTGGCGTAGGTTCTTAAAAACGGCACAGCACTCCTGTCTAATAAAGAGTGACTAGTTTTTTGCAGAAGGTTCTCGGAAAATAGCAGAGCGCTCCTGTCATATAGAGGATCTTTGACTTGCTTTTTTTAGTTTTCAAGAGCAGCGGAACTTATCTGGAAAATCTTACATTTTGGCGTAGGTTCTTAAAAACAGCATAGCACTCCTGTCTAATAAAGAGTGACTAATTTTTTGCAGAAGGTTCTTTGCAAAACAGCAGAGCGCTCCGGTCATATAGAGGATCTTTAACTTGCTTTTTTCAGTTTTCAAGAGCAGCAGAACTTATTTGGAAAATCTTACATTTTGGCGTAGGTTCTTAAAAACAGCATAGCACTCCTGTCTAATAAAGAGTGACTAGTTTTTTGCAGAAGGTTCTCGAAAAATAGCAGAGCGCTCCTGTCATATAGAGGATCTTTAACTTGCTTTTTTCAGTTTTCAAGAGCAGCAGAACTTCACTGGAAATTTTACATTTTGGCGTAGGTTCTTAAAAACGGCACAGCACTCCTGTCTAATAAAGAGTGACTAGTTTTTTGCAGAAGGTTCTTTGCAAAACCGCAGAGCGCTCCTGTCATATAGAGGATCTTTAACTTGCTTTTTTCAGTTTTCAAGAGCAGCATAACTTCTCTGGAAAATCTTACATTTTGGTGGTGGTTCTTAAGAATAGCATAGCACTCCTGTCTAATAAAGAGTGACTAGTTTTTTGCAGAAGGTTCTCGGAAAATCGCAGAGCGCTCCTGTCATATAGAGGATCTTTAACTTGCTTTTTTCAGTTTTCAAGAGCAGCAGAACTTCACTGGAAATTTTACATTTTGGCGTAGGTTCTTAAAAACGGCACAGCACTCCTGTCTAATAAAGAGTGACTAGTTTTTTGCAGAAGGTTCTTTGCAAAACCGCAGAGCGCTCCTGTCATATAGAGGATCTTTAACTTGCTTTTTTCAGTTTTCAAGAGCAGCAGAACTTCACTGGAAAATTTTACATTTTGGCGTAGGTTCTTAAAAACAGCATAGCACTCCTGTCTAATAAAGAGTGACTAGTTTTTTGCAGAAGGTTCTCGAAAAATAGCAGAGCGCTCCTGTCATATAGAGGATCTTTAACTTGCTTTTTTTCAGTTTTCAAGAGCAGCAGAACTTCTCTGGAAAATCTTACATTTTGGCGTAGGTTCTTAAAAGCAGCATAGCACTCCTGTCTAATAAAGAGTGACTAGTTTTTTGCAGAAGGTTCTCGGAAAATAGCAGAGCGCTCCTGTCATATAGAGGATCTTTGTCTTGCTTTTTTCAATTTTCAAGGTCAGCAGAACTTCTCTGGAAAATGTTACATTTTGGCGTAGGTTCTTAAAAGCAGCATAGCACTCCTGTCTAATAAAGAGTGACTAGTTTTTTGCAGAAGGTTCTCGGAAAATAACAGAGCGCTCCTGTCATATAGAGGATCTTTTACTTGCTTTTTTCAGTTTTCAAGAGCAGCAGAACTTCACTGGAAATTTTACATTTTGGAGTAGGTTCTTGAAAACAGCACAGCACTCCTGTCTAATAAAGAGTGACTACTTTTTTGCAGAAGGTTCTCGGAAAATAGCAGAGCGCTCCTTTCATATAGAGGATCTTTGACTTGCTTTTTTCAGTTTTCAAGGTCAGCAGAACTTCTCTGGAAAATCTTACATTTTGGCGTAGGTTCTTAAAAGCAGCATAGCACTCCTGTCTAATAAAGAGTGACTAGTTTTTTGCAGAAGGTTCTCGGGAAATAGCAGAGCGCTCCTGTCATATAGAGGATCTTTTACTTGCTTTTTTCAGTTTTCAAGAGCAGCAGAACTTCTCTGGAAAATCTTACATTTTGGCGTAGGTTCTTAAAATCAGCATAGCACTCCTGTCTAATAAAGAGTGACTAGTTTTTTGCAGAAGGTTCTCGAAAAATAGCAGAGCGCTCCTGTCATATAGAGGATCTTTAACTTGCTTTTTTCAGTTTTCAGGAGCAGCAGAACTTCTCTGGAAAATCTTACATTTTGGCTTAGGTTCTTAAGAATAGCATAGCACTCCTGTCTAATAAAGAGTGACTAGTTTTTTGCAGAAGGTTTTCGAAAAATAGCAGAGCGCTCCTGTCATATAGAGGATCTTTAACTTGCTTTTTTCAGTTTTCAAGAGCAGCAGAACTTCACTGGAAATTTTACATTTTGGCGTAGGTTCTTAAAATCAGCATAGCACTCCTGTCTAATAAAGAGTGACTAGTTTTTTGCAGAAGGTTCTCGGGAAATAGCAGAGCGCTCCTGTCATATAGAGGATCTTTGTCTTGCTTTTTTCAATTTTCAAGGTCAGCAGAACTTCTCTGGAAAATGTTACATTTTGGCGTAGGTTCTTAAAATCAGCATAGCACTCCTAATAAAGAGTGACTAGTTTTTTGCAGAAGGTTCTCGAAAAATAGCAGAGCGCTCCTGTCATATAGAGGATCTTTAACTTGCTTTTTTCAGTTTTCAGGAGCAGCAGAACTTCACTGGAAATTTTACATTTTGGCGTAGGTTCTTAAAATCGGCATAGCACTCCTGTCTAATAAAGAGTGACTAGTTTTTTGCAGAAGGTTCTTCGAAAATAGCAGAGCGCTCCTGTCATATAGAGGATCTTTGACTTGATTTTTTCAGTTTTCAAGGTCAGCAGAACTTCTCTGGAAAATCTTACATTTTGGCGTAGGTTCTTAAAAGCAGCATAGCACTCCTGTCTAATAAAGAGTGACTAGTTTTTTGCAGAAGGTTCTCGGAAAATAGCAGAGCGCTCCTGTCATATAGAGGATCTTTGACTTGCTTTTTTCAGTTTTCAAGAGCAGTAGAACTTATCTCATGGAAAAGCTTACATTTTGGCGTAGGTTCTTAAAAACAGCATAGCACTCCTGTCCAATAAAGAGTGAATAGTTTTTTGGAGAAGGTTCTCGGAAAATAGCAGAGCGCTCCTGTCATATAGAGGATCTTTGACTTGCTTTTTTCAGTTTTCAAGAGCAGCAGAACTTCTCTGGAAAATCTTTGACCTTACATTTTGGCGTAGATTCTTTAAAACAGCAGTCATTTTTAAAAAGAAGATCTATGACTTAACACGCTTTTGTAGGTTCTTAAAAACAACATAGCACTCCTGACTTATACAGGATCTTTGACCAGCTTGTTTGTAGTGTTTGTGAATTAAAAACAGCAAAACGCTCCTGTCCCACAGAACAACTTTGACACGTGTTTTTTGCAGTAGGGTCAGTACTGCCATTCCTCCACTAGAGGTCGCTATATTCCCGCGGTGACGTGCGCCCTTTTGGTCCTGGCTGACACGATTAGCATGAAGGACTGACTCGTGCTGCCAAAGTAAAAGCTCTCCGGATTGGCTTTGGCTCCTAACGCGGCCATTTTACATGCTCCCGTGTCATCAAGCGCAGGACTTTGGTCGCGGAATCCGTGGCCCCTCTCTCCTGCGCGGATCCGCGGGGCGGCGCCGCACGCCCCCCGCCCCCGCTCTCTCCCTGACCCGGGGAACGAGTTTTTAAAACCCGGGGCCAAATCGAGGCGAAGGCTCGGTGTGACGTCCAATCAGGGAGGAGGTCACTCGTATGCAAATGAGGCGTTATCACAGTGACGTCAGCAGCAGCAACGGCGGCGGCGGCGGCGGCGGAGCAGCAGCTGTGTGGCGGCGAGCACCGCGAAACTAACTTCACCGACAACACGCAGCGCACAGCCGGGGCTCCGTTTTCGGGTAAGACACCGCCGCGCCGCTCGGTTTGTTTCGGCTTCTTCCGGAAGCTGTCAAGTGTTGCGCCTCATGTCACTCCGACGCCCGTCGACTTTTTTTTTTTACCGCACTTGCTGCGGGGCTACTTTGGAACATCACAGCCGCTCTTTTAGCGCAGTTCCACCCGCGGGGAAGTGGTGCTTGTGTCCGCTGGTCCTGAACTGACAGCGACCGGTTCGTAGCGAGTGGAGCCCGTTTGTTGTGATTAATTGTCCGGCGGAGCAGCAGCAACCCCCGGAAATGACACCCGGGGTAGCCGCTGTCGGTGTTGTTATCTCGGACAACATCGCCGTCCGTCGACCCCTCCAACCTCCAGCCTTCAACCATCCATTCCACCCTGGGCTTCCTCCTCTTAACATTTTTTTTTTAAGATAACCGTTTGAACTTTGGAGCCCTTTTTAATTTCTATTTTAATAAATTGAAATTGGAAGTAAGGAGCCATCGCTGCTAAGGATGCTACTTGACTTGAGAGGTTAGCCTGCTGGCTGTTAATTGAGACAAGAACAAACATGGCGACCTCTCCCTCCTCTATGGTAAAGTGCTGCAAACTTTTTTAATAGTTGCATAAAATGCTCTTGTCATATAGACGATCTTTAGCTATTTTGCAGTATGTTCTTAAAGCAGCAATATAGAGAGAGGATTGTCGTTGTTGAAGTATGTCCTTAAGGCAGCAGTGTTTCTGTCATATAGATGATCTTTGACTCGTGTTTCACAGTGCATCCTCAAAAACAGCAGTGTCATTTAAAGGGTTTTTGACTGCTTTTTTTCGCTCTAGGTCCTCAAAATTAGCAGGTTCCTGTTTTATAGATGATCTTTGTCATATTTTGTCATTTTAAGGATTTTGGACTGCTGTTTTTTGCAGTAGGTTCCCCAAAAACAGCAGTTTTCTGTTTTTTAGATGATTTTTTAAATTTCTTGTCATTTTAGGGTCGTTTTTCGCTGTAGGCTCTTAAAAACAACATTTTTCCTGTCATAGATGCTCCTTGCCTATTGGTCCTTAAAATCAGCCGTTTCCTGTTTTATAGATGATCTTTGTCATATCTTGTCATTTTAAGGATTTTGGACTGACATTTTTCGCTGTAGGTTCTTAAAACAACAGTTTCCCGTCATATACATGCTCTTTGACTGTAGGTCCTCAAAAACAGTCGTTTTATAAATTATCTTTGACTAGTGTTTTTGTTGTAGGTCCTCAAAATCATCAGTTTCCTGTTTTATAGATTATCTTTGTCATATCTTGTCATTTTAAGGATTTTGGACTGACATTTTTCGCTGTAGGTTCTTAAAACAACAGTTTCCCGTCATATACATGCTCTTTGACTGTAGGTCCTCAAAAACAGTTGTTTTATAAATTATCTTTGACTAGTGTTTTTGTTGTAGGTCCTCAAAATCATCAGTTTCCTGTTTTATAGATTATCTTTGTCATATCTTGTCATTTTAAGGATTTTGGACTGACATGTTTCGCTGTAGGTTCTTAAAAAAAACAGTTTCCCGTCATATACATGCTCCTTGACTGTAGATCCTCAAAAATAGCAGTTTTATAGATTATCTTTGACTAGTATTTTTGCTGTAGGTCCTTAAAAACTGCAGTGTTGTTGTCATTCAAAGGATTTTTGACTGCTGTTTTTTGCAGTAGGTTCTCAAAATCAGCAGTTTTCCTGTCATATAGATTCTCTTTGACTAGTGTTTTTGCAGTAGATCCTCCAAAAACAGCACGTTCCTGTTTTATAGATGATCTTTGTCATTTCAGGGATTTTGGACTGTCGTTTTTCGTCATAGGCCCTTAAAAACAACAGTTTTCCTGTCATAGATGCTCCTTGACTGTTGGTCCTCAAAAATAGCAGATTTGTAGATTATCTTTGACTAGTGTTTTTGCAGAAGGTCCTTTTAAAAACTGCCGTGTTCTTGTCATTTAAAGGATTTTTGACCGCCGTCTTTTGCTGTAGGTCCTTAAAAACAGCAGTTTTCCTGTCATATGACTAGTGTTTCTGCAGTTGCTCCTTAAAAATAGCAGTGTTGCTGTCATATAATGGATTTTTAACCATACATTCCACCCTTGGCTTCGTCTTCTTAACATTTTTTTTTTTTTTGAAGATAACCGTTTGAACTTTGAAGCTTTTGTTATTTTTATTCTAATAAATAAAAATTGGAAGTAAGGAGCCATCGCTGCTAAGGATGCTACTTGACTTGAGAGGTTAGCCTGCTGGCTGTTAATTGAGATAAGAACAAACATGGCGACCTCTCCCTCCCTCTGCTGCAAACTTTTTTAATAGTTTTATAAAGTGCTCCTGTTATATAGACGATCTTTAGCTATTTTGCAATATGTCCCTAAAACGGCACTACAGAGAGAGGAATATCGTTGTTGAAGTAGCAGTGTTTCTGTCATATAGATGATCTTTGACTCGTGTTTCACAGTGCATCCTCAAAAACAGCAGTGTCATTTAAAGGGTTTTTGACTGCTGTTTTTCGCTGTAGGTCCTCAAAATTAGCAGTTTCCTGTTTTATAGATGATCTTTGTCATATCTTGTCATTTTAAGGATTTTGGACTGACATTTTCTGCTGTAGGTTCTTAAAACAACACGTTTCCCGTCATATACAGTCTCCTTGACTGTAGGTCCTCAAAAATTGAAGTTTTATAGATCATCTTTGACTAGTGTTTTTGCTATAGGTCCTCAAAATCAGCAGTTTCCTGTTTTATTGATTATCTTTGTCATATCTTGTCATTTTAAGGATTTTGGACTGACATTTTTCGCTGTAGGTTCTTAAAAAAACAGTTTCCCGTCATATACATTTTCCTTGACTGTATGTCCTCAAAAATAGCAGTTTTATAGATTATCATTAACTAGTATTTTTGCTGTAGGTCCTTAAAAACTGCAGTGTTGTTGTCATTCAAATGATTTTTGACTGCTGTTTTTTGCAGTAGGTTCTCAAAATCAGCAGTTTTCCTGTCATATAGATTCTCTTTGACTAATGTTTTTGCAGTAGATCCTCCAAAAACAGCACTTTCCTGTTTTATAGATGATCTTTGTCATTTCAGGGATTTTGGACTTTCGTTTTTCGTCGTAGGCCCTTAAAAACAACAGTTTTCCTGTCATAGATGCTCCTTGACTGTTGGTCCTCAAAAATAGCAGATTTATAGATTATCTTTGACTAGTGTTTTTGCAGAAGGTCCTTTTAAAAACTGCCGTGTTCTTGTCATTTAAAGGATTTTTGACCGCCGTCTTTTGCTGTAGGTCCTTAAAAACAGCAGTTTTCCTGTCATATGACTAGTGTTTCTGCAGTTGCTCCTTAAAAATAGCAGTGTTGCTGTCATATAATGGATTTTCAACCATACATTCCACCCTTGGCTTCGTCCTCTTAACATTTTTTTTTTTTTGGAGATAACCGTTTGAACTTTGAAGCTTTTGTTATTTTTATTCTAATAAATAGAAATTGGAAGTAAGGAGCCATCGCTGCTAAGGATGCTACTTGACTTGAGAGGTTAGCCTGCTGGCTGTTAATTGAGATAAGAACAAACATGGCGACCTCTCACTCCCTCTGCTGCAAACTTTTTTAATAGTTTTATAAAGTGCTCCTGTCATATAGACGATCTTTAGCTATTTTGCAATATGTCCCTAAAACGGCACTACAGAGAGAGGAATGTCGTTGTTGAAGTAGCAGTGTTTCTGTCATATAGATGATCTTTGACTCGTGTTTCACAGTGCATCCTCAAAAACAGCAGTGTCATTTAAAGGGTTTTTGACTGCTGTTTTTCGCTCTAGGTCCTCAAAATTAGCAGTTTCCTCTTTTATAGATGATCTTTGTCATATTTTGTCATTTTAAGGATTTTGGACTGCTGTTTTTTTGCAGTAGGTTCCCCAAAAACAGCAGTTTCCTGTTTTTTAGAGGATTTTTTTTAAATTTCTTGTCATTTTAGGGTGGTTTTTCGCTGTAGGCTCTTAAAAACAAAATTTTTCCTGTCATAGATGCTCCTTGCCTATTGGTCTTTAAAATCAGCCGTTTCCTGTTTCATAGATGATCTTTGTCATATCTTGTCATTTTAAGGATTTTGGACTGACATTTTTCGCTGTAGGTTCTTAAAACAACAGTTTCCCGTCATATACATGCTCTTTGACTGTAGGTCCTCAAAAATAGTCGTTTTATAAATCATCTTTGACTAGTGTTTTTGCTGTAGGTCCTCAAAATCAGCAGTTTCCTGTTTTATAGATGATCTTTGTCATATCTTGTCATTTTAAGGATTTTGGACTGATATGTTTCGCTGTAGGTTCTTAAAAACAACAGTTTCTCGTCATATACATGCTCCTTGAGTGTAGGTCCTCAAAAATAGCAGTGTTATAGATGATCTTTGACTAGTGTTTTTGCTGTAGGTCCTTAAAAACGGCAGTGTTCTTGTAATTCAAAGGATTTTTGACTGCTGTTTTTTGCAGTAGGTTCTCAAAATCCGCAGTTTTCCTGTCATATAGATGCTCTTTGACTAGTGTTTTTGCAGTAGGTCCTCCGAAAACAGCAGTTTCCTGTTTTATAGATGATCTTTGTCATTTCTTGTCATTTCAGCGATTTTGGACTGTTGTCTTTCGCCATAGGCCCTTAAAAACAACAGTTTTCCTGTCATAGATGCTCCTTGACTGTTGGTCCTCAAAAAATGCAGATTTGTAGATTATCTTTGTCTAGTGTTTTTGCAGTACGTCCTTAAAAACTGCCGTGTTTTTGTCATTTAAATTATTTTTGACCGCCGTCTTTTGCTGTAGGTCCTTAAAAACAGCAGTTTTCCTGTCATATGACTAGTGTTTCTGCAGTTGGTCCTTAAAAACAGCAGTGTTACTGTCATATAAAGTATTTTTAACCATCCATTCCACCCTGGGCTTCGTCCCCTTAACATTTTTTTTGTGAAGATAACCGTTTGAACTTTGAAGCTTTTGTTATTCTTATTCTAATAAATTGAAATTGGAAGTAAGGAGCCATCGCTGCTAAGGATGCTACTTGACTTGAGAGGTTAGCCTGCTGGCTGTTAATTGAGACAAGAACAAACATGGCGACCTCTCCTTCCTCTATGGTAAAGTGCTGCAAACTTTTTTAATAGTTGCATAAAATGCTCCTGTCATATAAACGATCTTTAGCTATTTTGCAGTATGTTCTTAAAGCAGCAATATAGAGAGAGGATTGTCGTTGTTGAAGTATGTTCTTAAGGCAGCAGTGTTTCTGTCATATAGATGATCTTTGACTCTTGTTTCACAGTGCATCCTCAAAAACAGCAGTGTCATTTAAAGGGTTTTTGACTGCTGTTTTTCACTGTAGGTCCTCAAAATTAGCAGTTTCCTGTTTTATAGATGATCTTTGTCATATTTTGTCATTTTAAGGATTTTGGACTGCTGTTTTTTGCAGTAGGTTCCCCAAAAACAGCAGTTTCCTGTTTTTTAGATGATTTTTTAAATTTCTTGTCATTTTAGGGTCGTTTTTCGCTGTAGGCTCTTAAGAACAATTTTTTTCCTGTCAGATATGCTCCTTGCCTATTGGTCCTTAAAATTAGCCATTTCCTGTTTTATAGATGATCTTTGTCATATCTTGTCATTTTAAGGATTTTGGACTGACATTTTTCGCTGTAGGTTCTTAAAACAACACGTTTCCCGTCATATACATGCTCTTTGACTGTAGGTCCTCAAAAATAGTCGTTTTATAGATTATCTTTGACTAGTGTTTTTGTTGTAGGTCCTCAAAATCATCAGTTTCCTGTTTTATAGATTATCTTTGTCATATCTTGTCATTTTAAGGATTTTGGACTGACATGTTTCGCTGTAGGTTCTTAAAAAAACAGTTTCCCGTCATATACATGCTCCTTGACTGTAGATCCTCAAAAATAGCAGTTTTATAGATTATCTTTGACTAGTATTTTTGCTGTAGGTCCTTAAAAACTGCAGTGTTGTTGTCACTCAAAGGATTTTTGACTGCTGTTTTTTGCAGTAGTTTCTCAAAATCAGCAGTTTTCCTGTCATATAGATTCTCTTTGACTAGTGTTTTTACAGTAGATCCTCCAAAAACAGCACTTTCCTGTTTTATAGATGATCTTTGTCATTTCAGGGATTTTGGACTTTCGTTTTTCGTCGTAGGCCCTTAAAAACAACTGTTTTCCTGTCATAGATGCTCCTTGACTGTTGGTCCTCAAAAATAGCAGATTTGTAGATTATCTTTGACTAGTGTTTTTGTAGAAGGTCCTTTTAAAACCTGCCGTGTTCTTGTCATTTAAATGATTTTTGACCGCCGTCTTTTGCTGTAGGTCCTTAAAAACAGCAGTTTTACTGTCATATGACTAGTGTTTCTGCAGTTGCTCCTTAAAAATAGCAGTGTTGCTGTCATATAATGGATTTTTAACCATACATTGCACCCTTGGCTTCGTCCTCTTAACTTTTTTTTTTTTTAAGATAACCGTTTGAACTTTGAAGCTTTTGTTATTTTTATTCTAATAAATAGAAATTGGAAGTAAGGAGCCATCGCTGCTAAGGATGCTACTTGACTTGAGAGGTTAGCCTGCTGGCTGTTAATTGAGATAAGAACAAACATGGCGACCTCTCCCTCCCTCTGCTGCAAACTTTTTTAATAGTTTTATAAAGTGCTCCTGTCATATAGACGATCTTTAGCTATTTTGCAATATGTCCCTAAAACGGCACTACAGAGAGAGGAATGTCGTTGTTGAAGTAGGAGTGTTTCTGTCATATAGATGATCTTTGACTCGTGTTTCACAGTGCATCCTCAAAAACAGCAGTGTCATTTAAAGGGTTTTTGACTGCTGTTTTTCGCTGTAGGTCCTCAAACTTAGCAGTTTCCTGTTTTATAGATGATCTTTGTCATATTTTGTCATTTTAAGGATTTTTGGACTGCTGTTTTTTGCAGTAGGTTCCCCAAAAACAGCAGTTTCCTGTTTTATAGATGATTTTTTAATTTCTTGTAATTTTAGGGTCGTTTTTTGCTGTAGGCTCTTAAAAACAAAATTTTTCCTGTCATAGATGCTCCTTGCCTATTGGTCCTTAAAATCAGCAGTTTCCTGTTTTATAGATAATCTTTGTCATATCTTGTCATTTTAAGGATTTTGGACTGACATTTTTCGCTGTAGGTTCTTAAAACAACAGTTTCCCGTCATATACATGCTCTTTGACTGTAGGTCCTCAAAAATAGTTGTTTTATAGATCATCCTTGACTAGTGTTTTTGCTATAGGTCCTCAAAATCATCAGTTTCCTGTTTTATAGATTATCTTTGTCATATCTTGTCATTTTAAGGATTTTGGACTGACATTTTCTGCTGTAGGTTCTTAAAAACAACAGTTTCCCGTCATATACATGCTCCTTGACTGTAGATCCTCAAAAATAGCAGTTTTATAGATTATCTTTGACTAGTGTTTTTGCTGTAGGTCCTTAAAAACTGCAGTGCTCTTGTAATTCAAATGATTTTTGACTGCTGTTTTTTGCAGTAGGTTCTCAAAATCCGCAGTTTTCCTGTCATGTAGATGCTCTTTGACTAGTGTTTTTGCAGTAGGTCCTCCAAAAACAGCAGTTTCCTGTTTTATAGATGATCATTGTCATTTCTTGTCATTTCAGGGATTTTGGACTGTCGTCTTTCGCCATAGGCCCTTAAAAACAACAGTTTTCATGTCATAGATGCTCCTTGACTGTTGGTCCTCAAAAAATGCAGATTTGTAGATTATCTTTGTCTAGTGTTTTTGCAGTAGGTCCTTAAAAACTGCAGTGTTGTTGTCATTCAAAGGATTTTTGACTGCTGTTTTTTGCAGTAGGTTCTCAAAATCAGCAGTTTTTCTGTCATATAGATTCTCTTTGACAAGTGCTTTTGCAGTAGATCCTTCAAAAACAGCACTTTCCTGTTTTATAGATGATCTTTGTCATTTCAGGGATTTTGGACTTTCGTTTTTCGCTGTAGGCCCTTAAAAACAACTGTTTTCCTGTCATAGATGCTCCTTGACTGTTGGTCCTCAAAAATAGCAGATTTGTAGATTATCTTTGACTAGTGTTTTTGCAGAAGGTCCCTTTAAAACCTGCCGTGTTCTTGTCATTTAAAGGATTTTTGACCGCCGTCTTTTGCTGTAGGTCCTTAAAAACAGCAGTTTTACTGTCATATGACTAGTGTTTCTGCAGTTGCTCCTTAAAAATAGCAGTGTTGCTGTCATATAATGGATTTTTAACCATACATTGCACCCTTGGCTTCGTCCTCTTAACTTTTTTTTTTTTTAAGATAACCGTTTGAACTTTGAAGCTTTTGTTATTTTTATTCTAATAAATAGAAATTGGAAGTAAGGAGCCATCGCTGCTAAGGATGCTACTTGACTTGAGAGGTTAGCCTGCTGGCTGTTAATTGAGATAAGAACAAACATGGCGACCTCTCCCTCCCTCTGCTGCAAACTTTTTTAATAGTTTTATAAAGTGCTCCTGTCATATAGACGATCTTTAGCTATTTTGCAATATGTCCCTAAAACGGCACTACAGAGAGAGGAATGTCGTTGTTGAAGTAGGAGTGTTTCTGTCATATAGATGATCTTTGACTCGTGTTTCACAGTGCATCCTAAAAAACAGCAGTGTCATTTAAAGGGTTTTTGACTGCTGTTTTTCGCTGTAGGTCCTCAAACTTAGCAGTTTCCTGTTTTATAGATGATCTTTGTCATATTTTGTCATTTTAAGGATTTTTGGACTGCTGTTTTTTGCAGTAGGTTCCCCAAAAACAGCAGTTTCCTGTTTTATAGATGATTTTTTAATTTCTTGTAATTTTAGGGTCGGTTTTCGCTGTAGGCTCTTAAAAACAAAATTTTTCCTGTCATAGATGCTCCTTGCCTATTGGTCCTTAAAATCAGCAGTTTCCTGTTTTATAGATAATCTTTGTCATATCTTGTCATTTTAAGGATTTTGGACTGACATTTTTCGCTGTAGGTTCTTAAAACAACAGTTTCCCGTCATATACATGCTCTTTGACTGTAGGTCCTCAAAAATAGTTGTTTTATAGATCATCCTTGACTAGTGTTTTTGCTATAGGTCCTCAAAATCATCAGTTTCCTGTTTTATAGATTATCTTTGTCATATCTTGTCATTTTAAGGATTTTGGACTGACATTTTCTGCTGTAGGTTCTTAAAAACAACAGTTTCCCGTCATATACATGCTCCTTGACTGTAGATCCTCAAAAATAGCAGTTTTATAGATTATCTTTGACTAGTGTTTTTGCTGTAGGTCCTTAAAACGGCAGTGTTGTTGTCATTCAAAGGATTTTTGACTGCTGTTTTTTGCAGTAGGTTCTCAAAATCAGCAGTTTTCCTGTCATATAGATTCTCTTTGACAAGTGTTTTTGCAGTAGATCCTCCAAAACAGCACTTTCCTGTTTTATAGATGATCTTTGTCATTTCAGGGATTTTGGACTTTCGTTTTTCGTCTTAGGCCCTTAAAAACAACAGTTTTCATGTCATAGATGCTCCTTGACTGTTGGTCCTCAAAAATAGCAGATTTGTAGATTATCTTTGACTAGTGTTTTTGCAGAAGGTCCTTTTAAAAACTGCCGTGTTCTTGTCATTTAAAGGATTTTTGACCGCCGTCTTTTGTTGTAAGTCCTTAAAAACAGCAGTTTTCCTGTCATATGACTAGTGTTTCTGCAGTTGCTCCTTAAAAATAGCAGTGCTGCTGTCATATAATGGATTTTTAACCATCCATTGCACCCTTGGCTTCGTCCTCTTAACATTTTTTTTTTTTAAGATAACCGTTTGAACTTTGAAGCTTTTGTTATTTTTATTCTAATAAATAGAAATTGGAAGTAAGGAGCCATCGCTGCTAAGGATGCTACTTGACTTGAGAGGTTAGCCTGCTGGCTGTTAATTGAGATAAGAACAAACATGGCGACCTCTCCCTCCCTCTGCTGCAAACTTTTTTTAATAGTTGCATAAAGTGCTCCTGTTATATAGACGATCTTTAGCTATTTTGCAATATGTCCCTAAAACGGCACTACAGAGAGAGGAATGTCGTTGTTGAAGTAGCAGTGTTTCTGTCATATAGATGATCTTTGACTCGTGTTTCACAGTGCATCCTCAAAAACAGCAGTGTCATTTAAAGGGTTTTTGACTGCTGTTTTTCGCTGTAGGTCCTCAAAATTAGCAGTTTCCTGTTTTAGAGATGATCTTTGTCATATTTTGTCATTTTAAGGATTTTGGACTGCTGTTTTTTGCAGTAGGTTCCCCAAAAACAGCAGTTTCCTGTTTTTTAGATGATTTTTTAAATTTCTTGTCATTTTAGGGTAGTTTTTCACTGTAGGCTCTTAAAAACAAAATTTTTCCTGTCATAGATGCTCCTTGCCTATTGGTCCTTAAAATCAGCCGTTTCCTGTTTTATAGATGATCTTTGTCATATCTTGTCATTTTAAGGATTTTGGACTGACATTTTTCGCTGTAGGTTCTTAAAACAACAGTTTCCCGTCATATACATGCTCTTTGACTGTAGGTCCTCAAAAATAGTTGTTTTATAGATCATCCTTGACTAGTGTTTTTGCTATAGGTCCTCAAAATCAGCAGTTTCCTGTTTTATAGATTATCTTTGTCATATCTTGTCATTTTAAGGATTTTGGACTGACATTTTTCGCTGTAGGTTCTTAAAAAAACAGTTTCCCGTCATATACATGCTCTTTGACTGTAGGTCCTCAAAAATAGCAGTTTTATAGATTATCTTTGACTAGTATTTTTGCTGTAGGTCCTTAAAAACTGCAGTGTTGTTGTCATTCAAAGGATTTTGACTGCTGTTTTTTGCAGTAGGTTCTCAAAATCAGCAGTTTTCCTGTCATATAGATTCTCTTTGACTAGTGTTTTTGCAGTAGATCCTCCAAAAACAGCACTTTCCTGTTTTATAGATGATCTTTGTCATTTCAGGGATTTTGGACTTTCGTTTTTCGTCGTAGGCCCTTAAAAACAACAGTTTTCCTGTCATAGATGCTCCTTGACTGTTGGTCCTCAAAAATAGCAGATTTGTAGATTATCTTTGACTAGTGTTTTTGCAGAAGGTCCTTTTAAAAACTGCCGTGTTCTTGTCATTTTAAGGGTTTTTGACCGCCGTCTTTTGCTGTAGGTCCTTAAAAACAGCAGTTTTCCTGTCATATGACTAGTGTTTCTGCAGTTTCTCCTTAAAAATAGCAGTGTTGCTGTCATATAATGGATTTTTAACCATACATTCCACCCTTGGCTTCGTCTTCTTAACATTTTTTTTTTTTGAAGATAACCGTTTGAACTTTGAAGCTTTTGTTATTTTTATTCTGATAAATAGAAATTGGAAGTAAGGAGCCATCGCTGCTAAGGATGCTACTTGACTTGAGAGGTTAGCCTGCTGGCTGTTAATTGAGATAAGAACAAACATGGCGACCTCTCCCTCCCTCTGCTGCAAACTTTTTTAATAGTTTTATAAAGTGCTCCTGTCATATAGACGATCTTTAGCTATTTTGCAATATGTCCCTAAAACGGCACTACAGAGAGAGGAATGTCGTTGTTGAAGTAGCAGTGTTTCTGTCATATAGATGATCTTTGACTCGTGTTTCACAGTGCATCCTCAAAAACAGCAGTGTCATTTAAAGGGTTTTTGACTGCTGTTTTTCGCTGTAGGTCCTCAAAATTAGCAGTTTCCTGTTTTATAGATGATCTTTGTCATATTTTGTCATTTTAAGGATTTTGGACTGCTGTTTTTTGCAGTAGGTTCCCCAAAAACAGCAGTTTCCTGTTTTATAGATGATTTTTTAATTTCTTGTAATTTTAGGGTCGGTTTTCGCTGTAGGCTCTTAAAAACAAAATTTTTCCTGTCATAGATGCTCCTTGCCTATTGTTCCTTAAAATCAGCAGTTTCCTGTTTTATAGATGATCTTTGTCATATCCTATCATTTTAAGGATTTTGGACTGACATTTTTCGCTGTAGGTTCTTAAAACAACAGTTTCCCGTCATATACATGCTCTTTGACTGTAGGTCCTCAAAAATAGTCATTTTTTATAGATTATCTTTGACTAGTGTTTTTGCTGTTGGTCCTCAAAATCAACAGTTTCCTGTTTTATAGATTATCTTTGTCATATCTTGTCATTTTAAGGATTTTGGACTGACATTTTTCGCTGTAGGTTCTTAAAAACAACAGTTTCCCGTCATATACATGCTCCTTGACTGTATGTCCTCAAAAATAGCAGTTTTATAGATTATTTTTGACTAGTGTTTTTGCTGTAGGTCCTTAAAAACTGCAGTGCTCTTGTCATTTAAAGGATTTTTGACTGCTGTTTTTTGCAGTAGGTTCTCAAAATCAGCAGTTTTCCTGTCATAGAGATGCTCTTTGACGAATGTTTTTGCAGCAAGTCCTCCAAAAACAACAGTTTCCTGTCATATACATGCTCCTTGACTGTAAGTCCTCAAAAATAGCAGATTTATAGATTATCTTTGACCAGCGTTTTTGCAATGTTCTTGTCATTTAAAAGATTTTTGATTGCTGTTTTTTGCAGTAGGGGTCTCAAAATCAGCAGTTTTCCTGTCATATAGATGCTCTTTGACTAGTGTTTTTGCAGCAGTTTCCTGTTTTATAGATGATCTTTGTCATTTCTTGTCATTTTAGGGATTTTGGACTGTCGTTTTTCGCTGTAGGCCCTTAAAAACAACAGTTTTCCTGTCATATATGCTCCTTGACTGTTGGTCCTCAAAAAGAGCAGATTTGTAGATTATCTTTGACTAGTGTTTTTGCAGTAGGTCCTTAAAAACTGCAGTGTTCTTGTCATTTAAAGGATTTTTGACTGCCGTCTTTTGCTGTAGGTCCTTAAAACAGCAGTTTCTCCGTCATATGACTAGTGTTTCTGCAGTTGCTCCTTAAAAACCGCAGTATTGCTGTCATATAAAGGATTTATAACCATCCATTCCACCCTGAGCTTCCTCATCTTAATATTTTTTTGAAGATAACCGTTTGAAGCTTTTTTATTTATTTTTATTTTAATAAATTGAAATTGGAAGTAAGGAGCCATCGCTGCTAAGGATGCTACTTGACTTGAGAGGTTAGCCTGCTGGCTGTTAATTGAGACAAGAACAAACATGGCGACCTAGCCCTCCTATATGGTAAAGTGCTGCAAACTTTTTTAATAGTTGTATAAAATGCTCCTGTCATATAAACAATCTTTAACCAGTTTTGCAGTTTGTCTTTAAAGGAGCTATATAGAGGATGTTCGATTGTAGTTGAAGTATGCTCTTAAGGCAGCAGTGTTTTTGTCATATAGATGATCTTTGACTCGTGTTTCACAGTGCATCCTCAAAAACAGCAGTGTAATTTAAAGGATTTTGACTGATGTTTTCCGCTATAGGTTCCTAAAAATGGCAGAGCCCTCACGTTTATATGAATTACCTTCTCACAGTAGGTCCTCAAAATCAGCAGTTTTCCTGTCATATAGACACTCTTTGACTAGTGTTTTTGCAATAGGTCCTCCAAAAACAGCAGTTTCCTGTTTTATAGATTATCATTGACTAGTGTTCTTGCATTGAATGGATTTTGGACTGCTGTTTTTCATTGTAGGTCCTTGAAAAAAAGCAGTTTTCCTGTCATATAGATGCTCTTTGACTGTAGGTCTTCAAAAATAAAAGTGTTCTTGTCATTTTAAAGGATTTTTGACTTCTGTTTTTCACTGTAAGTTCTTAAAAACAGTAAAGCTCTCACGTTGGTATGAATTATCTTTGACTAGCGACCCCAAGAAGGACAAACGGTAGGGAATGGATGGATTGATGATGATTTTCGTATTAGGTCCTCAAAAACAGCAGTTTTCCTGTCATGTATATATGCTTTTTGACTAGTGTTTCTGCAGTAGGTCCTTAAAAACAGCAGTGTTCCTGTCATGTAAAGGATTTTTGACTAGTGTTTCACAGTGCATCCTCAAAAACAGCAATGTCATTTAAAGGTTTTTTGACTGGCTTTTTTAACTGAATGTGCTTAAAAACAGCAGAGCCTTTACTTTATATGAAGGATTTTTGACTAGGGTTTTTTGTAATAGGGTTTTAAAAACATCAACATTCCTGTACTTTTGAGGATCTTTAACAAGCACTTTTGCAGTAAGTTTTTAAAATCCACAGTGTTCCTGTCTTTTTAATATTTTTGAGTGCCGTTTTTTACTTTATATCTTTAAAAACTGCATATTTCCTGTCATATTGATGATCTTTGACTTGTGTTTCCCCACTGGATCTTTAAAAAGAGCATTGTTACTGCCGTATAAATATTTTTGACTGGCATTTTTTGCTCTAGATGCTTTTAAAAAACAGCTGTTTTCCTGCCCTATTAAGGATCTTTGACTTGTGTTTCCCCAGTAGATCCTTAAAAACAGCACTGTTCCTGTCATTTAAAGGACTTTGACTGGCATTTTTCGCTGTAGGTCCTTAAAAACAGCAGTTTTCCTGTCATATGCATGCTCCTTGACTGTAGGTCCTAAAAAATAGCAGTTTCCTGTTTTATAGATTATCTTTTACTATTGTTTTTGCAGAAGGTCCTTAAAGACCGCTATGTTCTTGTCATTTAGAGGATTTTTGACTGACAGTAGGTCCTCAAAATCAGCAGTTTTCCTGTCATATAGACGATCTTTGACTTGTGTTTTTGCAGTATGTCCTCCGAAAACAGCAGTTACTGTCATATAGATGCTCTTTGAGTAGTGTTTTTGCAGTAGTTCCTTAAAAATGCAGTGTTCTTGTCATTTAAAGGATTTTTTTTACTGCCGTCTTTTGCTTTAGGTCCTTATACAGCAGTTTTCATGGCATATAGACGCTCTTTGACTATTTTTTGTTGTTGTTGCTGTAAGTCCTCAATAACAGCAGTTTCCTGTCATATAAACGCTCTTTTGACCAGTGTCCTTAAAAACTGCAGTGTTTTTGTCATATAAAGGATTTTTGACTTTTGTTTCGCAGTGCACCCTCAAAAACAGAAGTGTCGTTTAAAGGACTTTTGATTGCTTTTTTTCCCGCTGTAGGTTCTTAAAAACAGCAGCGACCTCACGTTTATTTGAATTACCTTTTCGCAGTAGTTCCTCAAAATCAGCAGTTTTCCTGTCATATCGATGCTCTTTTACTATTGTTTTTGCAGTACAGTAGGTCCCCAACACAGCAGTTTTCCTGTCGTAAAGATTCTTTGACTAGTGCTCTTGTCATTTAAGGATTTTTGACTGCCGTTTTTCACTGTAGGCCCTTTTTAAAAACATCGGTTTTCCTGTCATAAGGGACCTATTACCTCTCAGCTTGACACTCAGCAGCTAGGGCCGGAATTGGGGGTTAAATCACCAAAAATGATTCCCTGGCGCGGCCACCGCTGCTGCTCACTGCTCCCCTCACTTCCAAGGGGGTGATCAAGGGTGATGGGTCAAATGCAGAGAATAATTTCGCCACACCTAGTGTGTGTGACAATCATGGGTACTTTCACTTTAATATAGATGGTCTTTGACTGGGGTTTTTTCGCTGTAGATCCTCAAAAAGAGCAGTTTCTCTGTCATATAAATGCTTTTTGACAAGTGTTTCTGCAGTAGATCCTTAAAAACCACAGTGTTCCTGTCATATAAAGGATTTTTGACTGCTGTCTTTCGCTGTAGGTCCTTAAAAACAGCAGTTCCTCTGTCATATAGATGCTCTTTGACTAGTGTTTTTTTTTTGCTATAGGTTCTCAAAATCAGCAGTTTTCTCTGTCATATAGATGCTCTTGGACGAGTGTTTTTGCAGAAGGTCCTCCAAAAACGTCAGTTTCCTGTTTTATAGATTGTCGTTGACTTGTTCTTGTCATTTAAAGGATTTTGGACTGCCGTTTTTTGCTGTAGGTCCTTAAAAACAGCACTTTTCCTGTCATATACGTACTCCTTGACTGTAGGTCCTCAAAAATAGCATTTTCCTGTTTTATATATTTTCTTTTACTAGTGTTTTCGCAGTAGGTCCTTAAAAACCGCAGTGTTCCTGTCATTTAAAGGATTTTTGACTGGCAGTAGGTCCTCAAAATCAGCAGTTTTCCTGTCATATAGATGCTCTTTAAATAGTGATTTTGCAGAAGGTCCTCCAAAAACAGCAGTGTTCATGTCATATAGATGATCTTTTACAAGTGTTTTTGCAGTAGATCCTTAGAACCTGCAAAGTTATTTTCATTTAAATGATTTTTTTACTGCTGTCTTTTGCTGTAGGTCCTTAAAAACAGCAATTTCCTGACATATAAATGGTTTTTGACTAGTGTTTCTGCAGTAGGCCCTTAAAAACCCCAGTGTTCCTGTCATATAAAGGATGTTTGACTCGTGTTTCACAGTGCATCCTTAAAAACAGTAGTCTCTTTTAAAGGATTTTTGACTGCTGTTTTTTGCTGTAGGTTTTTAAAAACAGCAGAGCCCTCGTGTTTACATGAATTACCTTAAGTGTTTTTTCGCACTAGGTCCTAAAAATCAGCAGTTTTCCTGTCATATAGATGCTCTTTAATTAGTATGTCTGCTGTATGTTCATAAAAACAGCCGTTTTCAGTATATACTCTTTAACTAGTTTTTTTTTTACTATAGGTACTCAAAAACAGCAGTTTTCCTGTCATTTAAATGATTTTTGACAGGCATTTTTCACTGAGGGTGCTTAAAAAACAGCAGAGCCTTCATTTTAAATTTCTTTGGCTAGTGTTTTTGTAATTTTGAAGATCTTTAAAGTAGGTTCTTAAAAAAACAGCAGAGCGCTCCCTGCATACAGGAGATCTTTAACCAGTGTTTTTGCAGTAGATGTTTAAAGAACAGCAGTTTTCTCCAACAAGCGAGTCATGAAAGGGTTAAGAAGGGCAGGGAGGGTGAAGCTGTGCGTTGATATTATTGGGCATGTGTCGTCACGATTGTGCAGGAAACAGCTGGAAGCCGACACCGTGTGAAGGTTAGAGCCTTAGGGTGCAAAGGAAGATGTCGGGCCTGTAAAAAGGTTGGTTAAAGCTCAGGGTTGGATCTTGTTGATTCAAGGAAAGTAAGTCAGCAGGTCACTTTGTTTTTGGCTCTCTTCCCTTCCTAATGACTTCCTAATTGTCTGACAGTACAACTCAAAAAGTAATGATTTCCCTTCAAAATCATTTACTCAGACAGAAAGCATTAACTTTTTGTAGTAATTTTTTTTGGTAAATTTTTAATTATTGTGAGACCTCTGGTCCATGCTGTAAAGCGCATTAGCACCACATACAGTACTGGAGTGGAATAGGAAACATTAGAATAGTATTTTACAACCCATTTAAATCAGCCCCAGAGGTCAAACACTAGTTTGATTACCAAAATATAGCTTTGACATTGAAATTTAGACAGTTTAAAAGTAAAAACGTTTTGCGTTTGCGTGTGTGGTTTGAAAGAGCAATATTGTGCAATTTATACACCTTTTTGTATACATGCTGTAATCCTGCACTGATATATTAGGGCTGTACAATTACCGTATTTTTGGGACTATAAGGCGCACTTAAAATCCTTTCATTATCTCAAAAATCGACAGTGTGCTTTAAACCTGGTGCGCCTAATGTACGGAATAATTCTGGTTGTGCTTACCGACCTCAAAACTATTTTATTTGGTGCATGGTGTAATCAGTGTGACCAGTAGATTGTAGTCACACATAAGAGATATGTGTAGACTGCAATAGGACGCCAGTAGACAAGACCAAAACTTGAAATGATCCATTGGAAATAAAGAACATTACACACGGCACTAAAAAAACTGTCAAAATGTTTTAGTATGACTTTGAAGCCGCACCATTTGATGGATTGTCGGCCCATTACGGCTATTATAGTCAGAGATACAAGTATTACTATGGTGTGTGTATTAGGACCGCAAAATGGCACCTATTAGCAGACATATTATCTGGCTGTTTTTTTCACAATATTATGCAAAACCAACTTTTTTATCTTCTGGTACCTGCTGATGTGTATTTGAGATCTGCACAAGTCCTGAAAATTTTCGCAGGTCCGCCACTGTAGTCCGTGGCGATTCCGTAGTCGATATGCTTCTTCTTTTTCACTATTTTCTTGTTAAAGGAACATTCATCCTCTGCTGTTGCCATTTCTGATATAAAGTAGCACAAAGTTCTAACTTATATCTCACTATGGAAGCGCTAAAAACTACCGGTGTAGTGAGTTTACATTATTCACCCAAGGAACTTTAGTTATTAGAGAGGTTCGGCCTGATGTTTTTTCTCGGGACACATTTCCGCAGATGATGCACTAGTGAGCCGCGGATGAGGAGATGCTGCTCCTTTGTTGATTTAGGTAAAGTCTGAATGTCATTAAAACAGTTAGCGCCATCTTTTGACACTTCTCCCACTTCCATCCTTGCACGCTACACCGCTACAACAAAGATGACGAGGAGAAGATGCTGTCGAAGGTGAGCCACATAAATAAAACGGCGCATCCTGAAGCGACTGTCAGAAAGCGGCTTGAAGATGATCTATAAAACATAATATATGCAAGATTTTGACAAAGGAACCACCTTTACATGTTATGTAGACCACAAGGAAGTGTTTTAAATTTAGAATAAAAAATCACAATATTATCCCTTTAATGTGCCTTATAATCCGGTGCACCTTTTGTTTGAAAAAAAGACCTGAATAGACCCGCTCATCGGCAGTGGACATTATAATCCGGTGCACCCTATGGTCCAGAAAATATGGTAATCACATTGTAATTACGATTTTGGGCTGTTACGAATAAATGAGGGTGATCGTCTGCGGTAATAACATTTAAAAATTAGGCTCCGTTGCATATCAAACCAGGCACTTTTTCAGTCGGAGGCGGCAGAGGCCATTGTAAGTGGCAACAGATCTCCGTAACTTCGCCGTCCGACTTTATCAAACTTTTCCGGAGCTGCCTGGTTTCACTTCATTCAAGTGCGTTAAAAGACTGCACCACTGTTATTAAATGTTGACATATGTGGACTAGGGGTGCACTTAAAAAATAGATTGACATCCGAATCACGATTCTTATTCATTCCGATTCTAAATTGATTCATAATTATTTTAATTTTTTTTCCCACTAATCAATTATTAAGATGTTTTTAGGCCATCTCCAGGCAAGCAGAATGAGTTTTTATAGCCTGTAACCTGTTTTTAAAAACTTTCATTATAAATCTTATAGTCAACAATGCTAAAATAATTTTGAATCGTGTTAAATCGAAAAGCGGTTCTGAATTGAACTGAAAAGAATCTGATCGAAACGTCAGGTGCCCAAGAGATTCACAGCCCTAATGTGGACGCTTGCACAACGCACTACTCTGTTTGTCTCCTTTGAGGTTGCACAAACAGGACTAACAGCTAACTATCGTGCGAAACACCATTTGGGTACACTTTCCCCAACATTTCTCACCGGTGTTCTGACGAGACATGACCCCATTGGAATTCATGCACCCCGTTAATCTGCACATGTGTGTGAAGCCAGGGAATGCGGACATATCATTAAAGATTTCATGTAAGTACAATTCAATCAATCAATGTTTACTTATATAGCCCTAAATCACTAGTGTCTCAAAGGGCTGCACAAACCACCACGACATCCTCGGTAGGCCCACATAAGGGCAAGGAAAACTCACACCCAGTGGGACGTCGGTGACAATGATGACTATGAGAACCTTAGAGAGGAGGAAAGCAATGGATGTCGAGCGGGTCTAACATGATACTGTGAAAGTTCAATCCACAATGGATCCAACACAGTCGCGAGAGTCCAGTCCAAAGCGGATCCAACACAGCAGCGAGAGTCCCGTTCACAGCGGAGCCAGCAGGAAACCATCCCAAGCGGAGGCGGATCAGCAGCGCAGAGATGTCCCCAGCCGATACACAGGCAAGCAGTACATGGCCACCGGATCGGACCGGACCCCCTCCACAGGGGAGAGTGGGACATAGAAGAAAAATAAAAGAAACAGCAGATCAACTGGTCTAAAAAGGGAGTCTATTTAAAGGCTAGAGTATACAAATGAGTTTTAAGGTGAGACTTAAATGCTTCTACTGAGGTGGCATCTCGAACTGTTACCGGGAGGGCATTCCAGAGTACTGGAGCCCGAACGGAAAACGCTCTATAGCCCGCAGACTTTTTTTGGGCTTTGGGAATCACTAACAAGCCGGAGTCCTTTGAACGCAGATTTCTTGCCGGGACATATGGTACAATACAATCGGCAAGATAGGATGGAGCTAGACCGTGTAGTATTTTATACGTAAGTAGTAAAACCTTAAAGTCACATCTTAAGTGCACAGGAAGCCAGTGCAGGTGAGCCAGTACAGGCGTAATGTGATCAAACTTTCTTGTTCTTGTCAAAAGTCTAGCAGCCCCATTTTGTACCAACTGTAATCTTTTAATGCTAGACATGGGGAGACCCGAAAATAATACGTTACAGTAGTCGAGGCGAGACGTAACAAACGCATGGATAATGATCTCAGCGTCTTTAGTGGACAGAATGGAGCGAATTTTAGCGATATTACGGAGATGAAAGAAGGCCGTTTTAGTAACGCTTTTAATGTGTGCCTCAAAGGAGAGAGTTGGGTCGAAGATAATACCCAGATTCTTTACCGTGTCGCCTTGTTTAATTGTTTGGTTGTCAAATGTTAGAGTTGTATTATTAAATAGAGTTCGGTGTCTAGCAGGACCGATAATCAGCATTTCCGTTTTTTTGGCATTAAGTTGCAAAAAGTTAGCGGACATCCATTGTTTAATTTCATTAAGACACGCCTCCAGCTGACTACAATCCGGCGTGTTGGTCAGCTTTAGGGGCATGTAGAGTTGGGTGTCATCAGCATAACAGTGAAAGCTAACACCGTATTTGCGTATAATGTCACCTAGCGGCAGCATGTAGATGCTGAAGAGTGCAGGGCCAAGGACCGAACCCTGGGGAACTCCACACGTTACCTTAACGTAGTCCGAGGTCACATTGTTATGGGAGACACACTGCATCCTATCAGTAAGATAAGAGTTAAACCAAGACAGGGCTAAGTCTGACATACCAATTCGTGTTTTGATACGTTCTAATAAAATATTATGATCGACGGTATCGAAAGCAGCGCTAAGATCGAGGAGCAGCAACATAGATGACGCATCAGAATCCATCGTTAGCAATAGATCATTAGTCATTTTTGCGAGGGCTGTCTCCGTGGAGTGATTTGCTTTGAAACCGGATTGAAAGGTTTCACATAGATTGTTAGACGCTAAGTGTTCATTTAACTGTTCCGCAACAATTTTTTCAAGGATTTTTGAAATAAAGGGAAGGTGAGACACCGGTCGGTAGTTTACCATGAGGTCAGGATCGAGGTTAGGTCTTTTAAGAAGAGGATGAATAACCGCTTTTTTGAATTGTTAGACTAAATACCAGGGATGGGGAAAAAAATTGCTTTTTGAATGAATCGCGATTTTTAATCGATTTAAAAAAAAAAAATCACACTCATTTCTGTCCAGCCACTATGGCAAATCATGTTGTTGAAGTAAATGCCCATAACTGCTGTACAGATTTACTTGGATACTATTCTTGTTTCTTTGTTTGTGTCTGAATTTATTAAATGTTTGGGTAGAATTTTATTAAAGAAAACAAAGTTTATTGTAGGTAATTTACAGACATAGCAGAGCTGTTATCTATTTTGTGTTTGTAGTAAATCATAGAACTCCAATGTTATTAAAAAAAGTATTGATTTTGAATCGAGAATGGAATCGTTTCCCCCAAGAATCAAATAGAATTGTGTGGTGAAGAAAGATTCACAGCCATACTAAATACCTGTAATTTTCTATTTAGTCATTTAATATGCATGCTTCACACGACAAATGATTAAATGTATGATTATGTCAAGCCTTAGAACGCCGTCTTTTGACACATCTTCCACTCCCGTCCTTGCACGCTACACGCTACAACAAAGATAACGGGGAGAAGACGCTGCCGAAGGTGAGCCACGTAAATAAGACCGCCCACAAAACAGCGCATCCTGAAGCGACTGTCAGAAAGTTGCTTGAAGATGATCTGTCAAACATAATCTTTGCAACATTTTGACCAAATAACCACCATTTCATGTTATGTAGACCACAAGGATTTTTTTTAAAATGTAGAAAAAAAAATCATAATATGACCCTTTTAATGTGCCTTATAATCCGGTGCGCCTTTTGTATAGAAAAAAGACCTGAACGGACCCGCTCATCGGCAGTGCGCCTTATAATCCGGCGCGCCCAATGGTTCAGAGAATACAGTAATCACATTCTAATTATGATTTTGGGCTGTGACGGATAAATTAGGACCAAAATTGTAGACCACAAGGAAGTGTTTTAAATTTAGAAAAAAAAAAATAAACTCCTTAAATGTGCCTTATAATCCGGTGCGCCTTATATATGAATAGATTAGACCATTCATCGGCAGTGTGCCCTATGGTCCAGAAAATGCGGTAATCACATTCTAATTACGATTTTGGGCTGTCACAAATAAAGTAGGACCAGAATTGTAGACCACAAGGAAGTGTTTTAAATTTAGAAAAAACAAAACAAAAAAAAAACTCTTTGTAAAGGCCTACTGAAACCCACTACTACCGACCACGCAGTCTGATAGTTTATATATCAATGATGAAATATCAACATTGCAACACATGCCAATACGGCCTTTTTAGTTTACTAAATTGCAATTTTAAATTTGCCGCTAAGTGTCGTGTTGAAAACGTCGCGGTATGATGACGCGTATGATGACGCGTGCGTTTGACATGTCTAGTTGTTGCGGACATTATTTTCCAGCCCGATCGAAGCTATAAGTAGTCTGCTTTAATCCCATAATTAAACAGTATTCTGGACATCTGTGTTGCAATTTGTTCAATTAATAAAGGAGAAGTCAAAGTAAAAAGATGGAGGTGGGAAGCTTTTAGCCTTTAGCCACGCAAACACAAACCTTGTTTAAAATTCCCGAAGATGAAACTTTACTATGGATCAGAGCGGTCAAGCGAACATGGATCCCGACCAATTGTCAACCGGCAGTTTTAGGTGAGAAAATTGTGGCAGTAAGTCAGCTCTTACCGGAGAAATCAGCGGAGCTTCCGTCTTGCTGCGGCTGCGTGACTTCCCTCAGAGACTCTGGGTCAAAATACCCTTGGCCACACCCCTCCGACTTTCAGTTACTTTATAATCTCACTAAAAGAATAGTAACACAATAGGCAGATAAGGGATTTTTCCAGAATTATCCTAGTAAATGTGTCTTACAACATCTGAATCGCTCTCACTACCCCCGCTTTTTTGTTTTTGTATTTTTTTTGTAGTTCTTCACTCCAACTTTCCTCATCCACGAATCTTTGATCCTCGCTCAAATTAATGGGGAAATTGTCACTTCCTCGGTCCGAATAGCTCTAGCTACTGCTGGCAATGATTGTAAACAATGTGAGGAGCTCTACAACCAGTGACGTCACGCGCACATCGTCTGCGACTTCCGGTAAAGGCAAGGCGTTTTTATTAGCGACCAAAAGTTGCGAACTTTATCGTCTATGTTCTCTACTAAATCCTTTCAGCAATAAAAATATGGCAATATTGCGAAATGATCAAGTATGACACATAGAATGGACCTGCTATCCCTGTTTGAATAAGAAAATCTCATTTCAGTAGGCCTTTAATGTGCCTTATAATCCTATGCGCCTTATATATGAAAGGAATAGACCATTCGTCGGCAGTCCCCCTATGGTCCAGAAAATACGGTAAGCTTCAATGCTAGCATTTCACTTGGCAGGTTAAAAACAAATTGTTCAAACTTACAGTTCCCACGTTTGAGGCTGATTTTTTTTTTTTTTTTTTTTTTTTTTAAACAAAGCTGTCTTCTGTTAAATGGCGGATGTAAACACGGGGTTAGCTTATCCCCCTGGGGGCGGGTCAGAGTGGGTATCATGTCCATGAGGAAGGAATTTTTCTTAAAAGTTTTTCTCCTTTATGACGTCATCACAAGAAGTGATCCTTTGAGCACACAAGAACTACGCGTTCAAGTCGTATCATTGACTTCGAAATCAGGGTAACGTTTTGTTCTCCAATATGGTCATTTTGGCGTGACAGTCTCCCACCCGGATTTGCAACAGGTGCTCAGAATTCTCACAAATGCGAGAATTTGAGGGTTTCCAAATAGTAATAGGAAATGTGTCTGTTTGGGTTTTCCCAAACAAACCACCGACATCATGGCGATCGCTGTCTGTCCGTGCAGGGCAACGACTGTCGGGGCGACGTCAGCCTCTTGTCATTTTCCTGTGGTCTGTGGTCGCCGAGCCCACGCCCTCGAAGAACCTCGTCTTTCCTGCGTCTACGCCGCTGTTGAATTTCTGTCAGCTGTCTGACGTGTCCTGGCCGCCAGCTCTGTCGGTTGTCGAGCTTGGCCAGAGTAGGTGGGCTTGGAAAGAAAGAGGGGGTGGTGTTGTTGCAGGAAAAGGCACCTGCTGCCACTGGCTGGCAGTTGGCTCACAGCAGCAGCTGCTTTGCAGCACACATGAAAGACCTGCTGATAGATAATTGACAGGGTTGAGTTTCTGACCTAGCTATTATGTGGCTTCGGAGCGCCCCGTTTCAACTCGGCAGGGTGGGCCGTTATGAAGTTCTGCTCGCGTGTTTTCGCCGGGGAAGCAGATGGTAGAAACTGAGGTTAGTGGGTGGGGGGGTAAGTCACATGGAGTTAGTCATCTTTGGTAAGAATGATCGCTGTTGAGTTTTTGTTTTTAGGCAGAGACTAGAGATGTCCGATAATGAATTTTTTGCCGATATTCCGATATTGTCCAACTCTTAATTACCGATACCGATACATACAGTCGTGGAATTAACACATTATTATGCCTAATTTGGTTGTGATGCCCCGCTGGATGCATTAAACAATGTAACAAGGTTTTCCAAAATAAATCAACTCAAGTTATGGAAGAAAATGCCAACATGGCACAGCCTTATTTATTATTTAAGTCACAAAGTGCATTATTTTTTTTATCATGCCTCAAAACAGCAGCTTGGAATTTGGGACATGCTCTCCCTGAGAGAGCATGAGGAGGTTGAGGTGGACTGGGTCGGGGGGCGCGGGGTTGTGGTGTATATTGTAGCGTCCCGGAAGAGTTAGTGATACAAGGGGTTCTGGGTATTTGTTCTGTTGTGTTTATGTTGTGTTACGGTGCGGATGTTCTCCCAAAATGTGTTTGTCATTCTTGTTTGGTGTGGGTTCACAGTGTGGTGCATATTTGCAAGAGTGTTAAAGTTGTTTATACGGCCACCCTCAGCGTGACCTGTATGGCTGTTGACCAACTATGCCTTGCATTCACTTGTGTGTGTGAAAAGCCGTAGATATCATGTGATTGGGCCGGCACGCAAAGGCAGTACCTTTTAAGGTTTATTATAGTGCCGGGCGGGCTTCACGGTGGCAGAGGGGTTAGTGCGTCCGCCTCACAATACCAAGGTCCTGAGTAGTCAGGGTTCAATCCCGGGCTCGGGATCTTTCTGTGTGGAGTTTGCATGTTTTCCCCGTGAATGCGTGGGTTCCCTCCGGGTACTCCGGCTTCCTCCCACTTCCAAAGACATGCACCTGGGGATAGGTTGATTGGCAACACTAAATTGGCCCTAGTGTGTGAATGTGAGTGTGAATGTTGTCTGTCTATCTGTGTTGGCCTTGCGATGAGGTGGCGACTTGTCCAGGGTGTACCCCGCCTTCCGCCCGATTGTAGCTGAGATAGGCACCAGCGCCCCCCGCGACCCCAAAGGAAATAAGCGGTACAAAATGGATGGATGGATATAGTGCTGGGCGATATGGCCTTTTTTTAATATCTCGATATTTTTAGGCCATGTATCTATCTCAATATTTTGCCTTAGCCTTGAATGAACACTTGATGCATATAATCACAGCAGTATGATGATTCTATGTGTCTACATTAAAACATTCTTCTTTATACTTAATTAATATATGCTCATTTTAAACTTTCATGCAGAGAAGGAAATCACAACTAAGTCAATTGACCAAAAATGTATTTATTAAACAGTTATTAAGCAGTGGCACAAACATTCATGTCATTTCCAAAACAGAAAGTGCAAGATTGTCAGAGACATTTTAAAACAAGTGCACTTTTGTGCATGATGTCACTAAGATGACAACATTAAATTAAAGTGCACTTTTTGTACAAATCGCCACTACAACAGTTTAAAACAAATAAAGTGGAATTTTGTGCATTATTTTGTGGGCGTGTGGAACCGAACGGAGATGTTGACATGCGGAGTAAGCGCTCTTCATTCTCTAGTAGGTGACTTTTCAAATTATGCTACATATTAGCAGTAATACTACTTTTTGTAGCAACGCTTAAGCGCCACACCTGACAAATTACAGTTGTCTGTTCCCTCTTGAAGCCAAACCACCGCCAGACGATGGACCCCCTGCTGTTTTTCTTGGGAATTAATTCTTCCTTCATTTGTTACCAGATTCGCACCTTTTTTCTCTGGTATTACCACTCGCACCACAGCTAATGTTACCCATGCTGCTAGCTCTCTGCTCCGCGAAGGCGTATACGTATGTGACGTATGTAAGAAGGTGCGCTTGTTGTCTGTGAGAAGGAGACACAAGAAAGAGTGATAGAAGGCTACAGTGTAATGCCTACAGCCAAAAGCAACTGCGTGAGAATGTATACTGGAAATCACGATATAGTCATTTTCTATATCGCACAGAGACAAACCCGTCTCTGTGCCAGCGATATTGATATATTGCCGGGCAATATATCGATTTACTCGATATATCCCCCAGCCCTAGTTTATTGGCGCTCTGTTCTTCTCCCTACGTCTGTGTACACAGCGGCATTTTAAAAAAATCATAAATTTTACTTTTTGAAACCGATAGCGATGATTTTTAAACCGATACACATAATTTCCGATATTATATTTTAAAGCATTTATCAGCTGATAATATCGGCAGTCCGATATTATCGGACATCTTTACAGGCTGTAAAAAGCTTTTTAATTATATCTTGTTGCCTTGATTAATCGTTTACATCAGGACGGGGCAATTATTTTAACTCAGTGGGGCCAAATTTTGAGAAAAATATGTGTCTGGGGGCCATATACATTCGTGGTCAAAACGTTACATGAACTTGTAAAGAACATAAGGTCATAGCTGTCTTGTTTCCAATAATTTCTACGACTGTTATTTTTTGTGATAGAGTGATTGGAGCACATACTTGTTGATCACAAAAAAAACTGTCATGAAGTTTGGTTCTTTTATGAATTTGTTATGGGTCTACTGAAAATGTGACCAAATCTGCTGGGTCAAAAGTATACATACAGCAATGTTAATATTTGGTTACATGTCCCTTGGCAAGTTTCACTGCAATAAAGCGCTTTTGGTAGCCTCTCACAAGCTTCTGGAAAACTTCTGCTTGAATTTCTGACCACTATTCTTGACCAAATTAGTTCAGTTCAGCTAAATGTGTTGGTTTTCTGACGTGGACTTTTTTCTTCAGCATTGCCCACACATTTAAATCAGGACTTTGGGTAGGCCATTCTAAAACTTTAATTCTAGCCCGATTTAGCCATTCCTTTACCACTTTTGACATTGTCTTGTTGGAACACCCAACTGCGCCCAAGACCAAACCTCCGGGTTGATGATTTTAGGTTATCCTGAAGAATTTGCAGGTAATCCTTCTTTTCATTGTCCCATTTATAAAGCACCAGTTCCATTGGCAGCAAAACAGGCCCAGAGCATAATACTACCACCTTCATGCTTGACAGTAGGATTGTGTTCCCGCGAATAAAGGCCTCAACGTTTCTTCGCTAAACATATTGCTGGGTATGTTTCATCTGACCATTGAACTTTCCTCCAGGTCTTATCTTTGTCCACGAGATGTTAAAAATGTAACAAACACAGCAAAATATGAACGCGAAGAGTAAAAAAAAAGCACCTACAATCTGATACATCACTAAATTTTAGAAAGTTATTGTAAAGATCTCCTTCCGCCTCTGTCCTTGACACCCACATTTCAGGCTGGCTGCTTTGGAAACACTCTGTGGAAACGCTCCCCAGCCACACTGCTTGGTGCCTCGTCTGAGCTGCTGTGACTTAGATTACCATAATAAATAATTACATTACCATAGTAACTAATTACATTGCTATAGTAACTAATAAGATTACCATAGTAACTAGTATATCATGCAAAAGCGCAGATTCCAACCATTGAAATACTTTGTATAGTTCAAGACCTATGGTCATTTGAAAACATCACTGCACATCATAATGGCAGCTGCAGTTTCGTTCTAAAAAATGATCTAAAGACTTTTTCTAAAGATCTAAAAAAAAAAATATTTGGGAATGTCCGGCAGGCCAGGTTGAAAAGCTTAACGGGCCACATGTGGTCCCCGGGCCTTAATTTGCCCAGGTCTAGTTTACATGATGGCGTCATGTTCATGAAACCCCAATGTCGCAAGTAAATTGATAACCTGTGAAAGGTTGCAGCGATTAATGTGTAGAATCGATTAGAAAAAAACTTAGTTCTATTACTTCAATTAATCGTTTAATGTGTGTAACTCTGGGTTGTCAAACTTGTTTTCATTGGGGGCCATATCAGTTATTTTACTGTTACTGTATTGCTTGTAATAGTAGGTAATATACAGTACAGGCCAAAAGTTTGGACACACCTTCTCATTCCAATGCGTTTTCTTTATTTTCATGACTTATTTACATTGTAGATTGTCACTGAAGGCATCAAAACTAACACCTGTGAAGTGAAAACCATTTCATGTGACTACCTCTTAATGCTCATCGAGAAAATGCCAAGAGTGTGCAAAGCAGTAATCAGAGCAAAGGGTGGCTATTTTGAAGAAACTAGACTATTAAACATGTTTTCAGTTATTTCAAATTTTTTTGTTAAGTACATAACTCTGCATGTGTTCATTCATAGTTTTGATGCCTTCGGTGACAATCTACAATGGAAATAGTCATGAAAAAAACCACACCCGTTGAATGAGAAGGTGTGTCCAAACCTTTGGCCTGTGCTGTATGTATATATATATATAAAAAAAAAAAAAAAAAAAAAAAAAATATATATATATATATATATATATATATATATATATATATATATATATATATATGTATGTATGTATATGTGGTTATATATGTATATGTGGTTATATATTATATACACACATATATACATACTTAAATATATATATATGTGTGTTTATATATGTTTATATATATATATATATATATATATATATATAATGTGTATATATATATAAATATATATATATGTGGTTATATATTATATACACACATATATACATACTCATATATATATATATAAATATATATACATATATATATATATATATATTTATATATGTGGTTATATTTTATATATACATATATACATACATATATATAACATATATATATATATATATATATATATATATATATAAGTATGTATATATGTATGTGTGTGAATGTGTATATATATATATATTTATATACATATATATACACATATAAGTATGTATATATGTGTGTAAATAATATATAAACACATATATAAATATATATATATAAACACATATATATATATATATATATATATATATATATATAGATTTTCCCCATGATATTATTACACAATTGCAGATGCATTTGATTATTTATTTTTTTTACATACCCTGTAAAAAAAGTACAATTTGTTTTGCAATTGTGAAAAAAACTAACAAACTGGCACCTCACCGTCTTTAGAATTTTACCTTAAAATTTACAGTGAATTTTACAGCATTCACTATTAATGGAAAAACGATACATATTTTTACAGTCAAATTATCGTGACTAATTGCCATTGTTTTAAAATAAAATAAAATCAATAGTGTTTTGTTTTTTACAGTGCATTACTGTGAATGGAAATTTTTTTATCAATTTTTAAGCCAATATTCTGCTGACCAAGCTGTCAGCTTTTACCTATAAAGTGTATCTACTGATTCCTTCATTAATCAAACAAAGTAATTGATAGTTTACCCAATTATGAAACATAATCAATAGCTGAAGCCTTAGTAATGTTGCAAGTATTCAGATTGTATTGCATATGGGCAAATACCGTAGTTGTAAACATTTCTTTGAATGTTTCGGACTCCTGTTCCAATTTTATTGAAAAGAATATCACCACAGAGAGAAGTTACCATAATGACTAAATGGATGTAGCCAAATTACTAAACTTAATTTTGCCTCCAAATGCTTCAGGACATGATTAAACCGAAGTCACACAAACGAGCAAATGCTTTGCAAGATATAATCAATTATCCCCATCCCTGAAACCAAATGTTTTTCTTATTTCTCGAACTGTCTTACAGCGTTTTACTCTGGCGGTTGACAGCCTCATAGAATTCGACACGGGTAACTTTTTTTGGTTACATTTAGACAACCATCAAAAGAAATCCTAGTAGTTTGGGTTTAGTTAGCATGTCTACGGGATGATTCAGCCTAACCTTTGTTTAGTTATTGCTAACTAAACTCATTTTTTTCTTCACAGGCACGTTTGAGATGATGCCATAGCTCTGTTTCTGCCGTGGTTCCTCTGAACCAACCGGGATCCGCAGACCATTCAGAAGATTCCATCGACTTTCAGAGCACCGCCATGGACTTTTTTGACGACCCCAACCTCTTTGGTGGGGGTCTGGAAGGGGTGGACGTCGACTGCTTCACCCCGGCGCCGTCGTTCACGGACGAGCTCAATCTCAGCACTGACTTTGAGCCCATCCAAGTACCAGAGACTCTTGGCTCGGGGAAGAGTCAGGACATGATGCTCCCGGCGTCCTCAACGTCCACCCAACAAGCCATGTCATCTTACAGTCAGCAGTTGGGTCACTACATTGGAAATAAGGCACAAAATCTTGTTGGCCAGGCATTTCCAGGTCTTGTAGGTGCAGGTGGCGGAGGTGATGGCGTAGTTGTAGAGCAACGGGGCCAGTACCGTAATACTGCTGTGACCCAAGTACCTCAATCCAACGGGCTGTTCTTTAACAGTAGCAGCCCAATGTGGGGCAACCAGGACCAGAATGGGAACATGTACCATCCTGTGTCGCAGCAGCAGCTTTGTCATCAGCAGCGACTGCACAACCAGCAGATTCACGTCAGACAGCAACAAACACATCTTCCACAGCACCACAGAATGCGCCAGCAGCTGCTGCAACAGCAAAGTCACCGGCAACTGCCGTTAAACCAGGGCCATCACCAACAAATAAACGCGCAGGCCATCCCCCTGGAGCACCATCACGGTTTCTCCTTCCACCAGGAGAGTCAGCCTCAAAGCCAGCAGCAGCGAGTTCACCAGAGTCCGCAACAGATCCAACACCACCTGACTGCAGGAGGAGCAAGATTTCATTCGGGTGTGCTGACAAGTAAGTCTTATGTGGATGGTCAAAATGACCCTCTGCGAGACACCGTGTCTTGCCTGCAGCAGTGCGGCTACCAAATGGGAGGTCAAGACTTTGGCAGAGCTGTAATGACCAACAATACCCCACCCATGGATGCGTCATCCATTGTCCACTCACTGCCCACATACTCTGTGAGTTCTGCCACCACTTACCAACCAGCTCAGTACCCTGCCTACCCTGGCGAACCAGAAATGGCCAGTCTCAGTCAGCCGTCTTTGTCCTCAGCCTCAGTGGCTGCGAGACCCGCCACCACCGCCGCTCCTCTCGCAGCGGCTCTACCCGAGCTCCCGGGGGCAGCATGTCAGTTCCCATCTGCGTCAGTTATAGGCCAGCAACATGCTAGGACCCCAGGTAGCCAGGCAGAGGAGTGTCCTTTCCGGGCTCTACGCTGTTCTGCAGAGACGCCAGGAAACAACAGGTCGTCTGAGATTTTTGGGGAATCAATGAGCTGCTACACGAGCACGACCCGCCAGATGCCCTCTGAGCAGCCGCAAAGCTGCGGGGCCGCCAACACTAACGGATACCCGTCCCTCGGAGACAATCTACTGGCATCCGAGGCTCAGGATGAACATTTGGGAGGGGTTCTGGATCCCCCTAACCTTCTGCCAGAATTACTGCCCCAGCTGGAGGCCGCCATCAGGCAGCGGGATCAATCCAACACCTCCTGGGTGGATTCGAACCAGGCGTGGGGTCCGGAGCACAGGACACCGCTACCTGTTAAGCAAAGAGAGGAGGTAATGTATATTTTTATTACTTCTAAATAATTGCGGCGTAGTGGTTTTTAGAACAAATCTCTGGAGTTCGCAGGTTCTGTTTTATTTTCTGTGGGTGCTCTGGCATCCTCCGAAAACATGCATGCTGTGGTCATTGGAAACTAAATTGTCAATAGGTTTGAATGTGAATGGTTAATTGTCTGTATTTGCGCTGGGATTGATTGGTGACCAGCCCAGGGTGTACCCAGCTTCTCGCCCCAAAGTCAACTCAGATAGGCCGGTGACCAGAAAGAGACCAAGCGAAAAAGCAAAGGATAGTTGAGGGATTTGTGTTGTGGAGCGTGAGACAGTTCAAATTGAAATCTGTTGAATCTGGTCCCTTATGCCGCGATCAAAGATGGTTGCAATGGCATATCTCTAGCAAGTAAACATCAAAAGAACATTTCTGTTTCTTGCCAGTGTATAATGGCACTGAATCTGACCCGTCGTGTAATGTTTAACTAGCGTGGCCTGATAAAGCTTGTAGGGAATCGGCAGTCAGTGGTCTCGTTGGGCAGAAAGGTAAAAGAGTCACTGCAGATGTGTGTCATAAATGTTCTTGTCCAGCCTTGGCTTGTCAGTCTATCTGTCCCGTGCACCGACAGCAGGTCAGGCCTGATTAGGCTAAGAGCGGAGTGTCTTCAGGACTTAGCTGTAAGCATACTTAGGGCTATATCAAGATGTGGGTCAGGGCAAGCCAGGAGCACTCGCGCACCGCCTCGCCAGAGTATGGGGGAGGTTGCACACTGTTGTGGTAGCTGCCACTGTGTCCGGCGTGCGCATGTATGAGAGAGGCAGCCTGTAGGAGGAGGAAGGAAAAAAAAAGTGTGTGCTGAAGGAGAGCACTCAAGGGAGGGGGAAGGGGTCTGTGAGATGTGGAGAGCAGTAGCTCATGGAAAAAAAGACGGACAGCTTCGGAAAGGAAGGGAGGGAATGAGACAGCAACGGAGAGCAGTGACTTGGGGGTGGGGGGGATGCTGGGTGATTTGCCTCAGCTGGCTGTAACAGGCTGCAGGCAGATCCTGGTTCTTTAGTTGGCCAGTTACCTAGCAGCCTCCGCACAGACCATCAGTGATGACACATGTCCAGAGGCAAAAAAGCCAGAAAAGTTTGATAACCGTCACGCCGCATGTGTGTGTCCTTTCCTTGACGGTGTCAATGTTGCTCAAAACTTAAAGGGGAACTGCACTTTTTTTTTTTTTTTGCCTATCGTTCACAATCGTTTTGAAAGACATGACGACAAATTGACTTTTTCTAATGCAATCTATGTTGTAAATGAACTAGGGCTGGGCGATATATCCCGGGTTTGTCTCTGAGACTTAAAACAAGCGCACCTTCTTACATACATCACGCGTGCAATGTCACACGCCCTCTCTGAGCAGAGAGGTAAAGACATGGCTAACATTAGCTGTGGTGCTGACGGTGCGTTGCGAGTGGTAATACGAAAGAGAGAGAGAAGGTGCGATTCTGGTAAAAAATGGAGGAAGAATTCATTCCCAAGAAAAACAGCATGGGGTCCATCATCTGGCGGTGATTTGGCTTCAAGGCGGGAATATGTTGAACAATTATGCGGCAAAAGCGTTGCCACAAAAAGCAGCAGCACTGCTAATTTGTAGCATCATTTGAAAAGTCACCCGCTAGAGCAGGGGTCAGGAACCTTTTTAGCTGAGAGAGCCATACTAGCCAAATATTTTTAAAAGTATTTCCGTGAGAGCCATAGAATAGTTTTTTAAGACTAAATACAACTATTATTTTATCTTATTTCAATTATTGTGCAGAAATATTGGGAAATACATATCATAGCAACATAATGCCTTTATTTCACAGAAAAGAGCAATTTGTATCATTTTTAAAGTACGATATAGAGACCACACAAAACCACTCTTCATTAGGTCAGGATTACTAAAACTAAAAGACATTGCAGAATTGAATACTCTATTAATGATGTTCAAAGCGAGAAATAAAATTCTTCTGAAGTTATGTGTTCACATCTGAAGATGAGAACCACAGAAGGTCGTATGCTTTTAAACATCTAAGAGTGCGAACAAATTTGAAACAAATGTTCTTGTCTGTTGCTGGTGTGAAAGCATGGAATTCTCTAAACAAAGACTTAAAAAGCTGTAAGAATATCTTTGTTTTTAAAAAGAGTTATAAAAACAGAAAACTGGAATTATATCAAACTGAATTTTGATTTAGACTGGACGTGTCATTGTGAAAATGCTTAAAGGAAAATTGAAAAGTATGTTGGAGTTCGGGTGTTGTTGGAGGGAACAGTTATAAAGTCATTGAAATTAATTTGTGTTAAAAAGGGGGCAGATAAATATAAGAATATTATTCTTCCATCTGCTTCTTTCTGATCATGGAAATGTATAAGAAACAAACAAAAACCATGAACGTGTCAATTGTACGTGGCTTGTATATATGCATTTTCATGAAAGGAATAAAAATAAATGATGATGATGATGATGCATGCATTTTTAAGTAGGTCCAACATTTTTAGAGTATAATAAATAAATGATAAATGGGTTGTACTTGTATAGCGCTTTTCTACCTTCAAGGTACTCAAAGCGCTTTGACACTACTTCCACATTTACCCATTCACACACAGGCTCTTATTCTTTTTAATAACATTGTTATTCTGAAGCTATCCATCCGTCCATCCATTTTCTACAGCTTATTCCCTTTTGGGGTCACAGGGGGGGCGCTACAATCGGGCGGAAGGTGGGGTACACCCTGGAAATGGTCGCCACCTCATCGCAGGGCTTATTCTGAAGCTAACCAACAATAAATCAAATACTTCTTACCATTAATGCGACTTCTTGAACAGGTACGGTAGAAACCGGATGGATGGATTAAAATGCATGAGAATCTTTTGTATTTTGAACGTTATTTTTGACACTGTGATTACCGGCAGAATTATTCATTACTTACCGTGTTTAGCAATGTCAGCTAAGATTTATCTGAGACCCAGGTGCAGTCATCAAAAGAGCCACATCTGGCTCTAGAGCCATAGGTTCCCTACCCTTGCACTAGAGAATGAACAGTGCTTGAAACTGCATGTCAACATATCCGTTCGGTGGCACACCAACAAAATGCCCAAGCAACAATTTCCACATCAACACCGTATGAAAAAAAAATCAACAACAGTTAAATTACCAATGATTGTCACACACACACACACACTAGGTGTAGCGAAATTTGTCCTCTGCATTTGACCCCTTGTTCACCCCCTGTGAGGTGAGGAGAGCAGTGGGCAGCAGCGGTCCCGCGCCCGGGAATCATTTGTGGTGATTTAACCCCCGATTCCAATCCGTGATGCTGAGTGCCAAGCAGCAAGGTAATGGATCCCATTTTTATAGTCTTTGGTATGACTCGGCCGGGGTTTGAACTCCCTACCTACCGAACTCAGGGCGGACACTCTAACCACTAGGCCACTGAGTAGGCTGGACATAACGTAAGCAGGAACCTACCACAGAACAAAGGACATGCACTATTTGATGTCCTATTATGCAGCTCATTTTTATTTAATAGTTTTTGAAATATCTTGTGTGACATCATGCACAAAAGTGCACTTTATTTTTTTTAAACTATTGTAGTGGTGTTCTGTACAAAAAGTGCACTTTAGTTTAGTGTTGTTTTGATGTGACATCTTAGTGACATCATGCACAAAAGTGCACTTTTTGTTAACTATTGTAGTGTCGTTCTGTACAAAAAGTGCACTTTAAGTCAGTGTTGTTTTGATATGTCATCTTAGTGATATCATGCACAAAAGTGCACTCATAGCTTGTTTTAAAATGTCTCTGACAATCTTGCAATTTCTGTTTTGAAATGACATGAATGTTTGTGCCACTGCTTAATAACTGTTTAATAAATACAATTTTGCTGTGCTGATATTTACATCATCGACATGTCAGATGCTTTTCGCTTCCTTGATCCCTAGAAGTTTATAGTAGATCATAAATAATGCCCCTCACCTGGAGAGAAGAAGGCTGAGGACGTACTCTGACATGCTGGTACACTTTGACAGCCAAATTAGACCCAGAAATGGCGAGAATGACACGATAAGACACTTGGTCGTACCCTCCGTCTCTTTGTGAGGATGATGAGTCATTGTTTATTGAAATGGGAATTTTTTAACATCCTAGCAGTCGGCATCCTAATGACTAGGGGTTGAGGGGGTGGGGAAATATACATTTTTGGATGTATCGCAATTCGGACATGGACAATTATAAAATTGATTTGTTAATGTAAATCAAATATCGATTTTTAGCCATCCATTTTCTAACGCTAATCCCTTTCGAATAACGGGGGGTGCTGGAGCCTATCACAGCTGCACTCGGATGGAAGGCGAGGTACACCCTGGACAAGTTGCCACCTCATCGCAAGATGATTTATTTATTGTGAATAAAGTCATTCAGACAGTTCTAAAATTTGTCTAACTGCAACGAGCCACCTCACTGAGAAATCCGACCAGCTCCTTCATTATTGGGCATTTATGTTCAGTTTTGCACAAATTTACAAGAATATATTAAATGTAATGGGAATTTCTTACTACAAATGCAATGCTTACTACAAATTTAAAAGGTATTTAGTGAAATGAAAAGAAATTTAAAAATGCATCAATATACATAAATTAAAGATGCATCATTAATCGATTTGTAGAGATGTCCGATAATGACTTTTGTGCCGATATCCGATTATCTGATATTGTCCAACTCTTAATTACAGATACCGATATCAGCTGATACCGATATATACGGTTGAGGAATTAACACATTATTTTGCCTTATTTTGTTGTGATGCCTCGCTGGATGCATTAAACATTGTAACAAGGTTTTCCAAAATAAATCAACTCAAGTTATGGAAAAAAATGCCGACATGGCACTGCCATATTCATTATTGAAGTCACAAAGTGCATTATTTTTTTTAAACATGCCTCAAAACAGAAGCTGGGAAATGCATGAGGAGTTTGAGGTGGGCTGGGTTGAGTTGGGGGGTGTAGGGGCTAACGGGGTGTATGTTGTAGCGTCCCGGAACAGTTAGTGCTGCAAGATGTTCTGGGTATATGTTCTGTTGTGTTTATGTTGTGTTACGGTGCAGATGTTCTTCCGAAATGTGTTTGTCATTTTTGTTTGGTGTGGGTTCACAGTGTGGCGCATATTTTGAACAGTGTTAACGTTGTTTAAACGGCCACCCTCAGTGTGACCTGTATGGCTGTTGACCAAGTATGCTTTGCATTCGCTTGTATGTGTGAAAAGCCATAAATATTATGTGACTGGGCCAGCATGCAAAGGCAGGGCCTGTAGGGTTTAATGCCGCTCTGTATTTCTCTCTAAGTCTATGTATACGTCTTTATGTGCTCAACGCTTCAATCATTGGTATGTTTTCATCTACAAAACCATTCTTTGTATCACTCCATCTTATCTATCTTGTCTTTTAACAAAAAAACAAGGAAGTCACAATCTTCGTTCAATGAATGTACTTCAATTTGTCATCCCCAAAGTAAGAACTGAACTGGACAAGAAAGCATTTAGGTTTTCAGCACCGAAGGCTTGGAATAACTTACAATCGAATCTTCAACTTCAAACCCTCGTTACATTAAATGAATTTAAAGCTTCTGTGAAAGGATTGCAGTCTACCTTGTCGCAGATGTGTGACGTGAGCAAGTTTTAATGTTGTAAATTTGATGTTTTATGTGTTGTTTACTGTTTTTATTGTAACCTTGCTGCTGCCCTCTTGGCCAGGTCTCCCTTGGAAAAGAGATCTTTGATATCAATGGGATTTTACCTAGTTAAATACCGATAACTTTGAAAGCGATACTGATAATTTCCGATATTACATTATAAAGCATTTATCGGTAGCCCGATATTATCGGACATATCTATTGATTTGTATTCGAATCATAGCTCCTGAATCGTAATCAAAGATTAAGATTTCCACCTCTACTACTGACAGCAGACATTGTACAGTAAGTGATGTTGTATTATGTTTGTTGGCTCTAAAAGTCTGCAGTAATCAGTGATTTTCTTAAAAAAAAAAAAAGAAACTAATGTGATGCCTTTATTAAATTAATATGCTTAAAATTATCAAAATACGTAAAAAAAGTTATTATAAATGTGCTTGTTACAACATTAAATGCATATGTATATAAAACCTTTTTAATAGAGGTATTTGGATGTTTTTCAACGGATGTATAGGCATAATTGAGCAGCTCTCATAGGCTCCATTGTTAGTAGACTATTGATCGAATATTTAGAATGCATTAAAAAAACAAAAAAAAACATTGTCATATCTCTCATAATAATTGTAAACGATAGACAAATTTCCCCAAAAAAGTGCAGTTCCCCTTTTGAGGAGACACAACAGTGTTCAGGTGCCACAATTCTAACTACAAAAGCACTCAGAGAACGCAGACCATAACCGGGCCCTATCTCCCTATCGTAAATAATCCTTCAAGGGTACCTATGATAATTTCATCTACATTTAAAACACCTTTTGTGGTCTGAAAGATATGCATTAGATAAACTGTACTTTTTTAAATTTTGGGAAAAAGTCTCTACAAGATATTCAATTCTTAAGGTGCTCCTAGATTGCGAATGAAACCATGAACCACTCTCTCAAAAGGTATCATAATTTATCTTTTGAAAATGTACTATTTATTTTCTAGACAGTGTTGAAAAACAACTTTCTGAACATTCTATAGCAGAGTCACCCGGTCACTACATTATGTACACCTGCATACTTGCCGATGGATTCAGAGATTGCATGTTTTTGGCAGCATTAATGTCACTGCGTGTGACACATTAATGATACTCTGCACATGCTAAGATTGTATGGAAATTATACTTTATCCTACATTTTTGTGTTTCCTCACAGCCTGAAGCAGGGGAGCTTCTCCCCCTCTGACTGAGCGCTTGCCTTAAGGTCTAAATAAGTACGTCCAACCCGCTGTGATGTCACGACGTAGCCAAACTGCAAAACCCTACCAAAATAGGCATCTAAAACTGTGTACAAGCCTGCGGCAAAATGCACAAACTTTGTGATTTATCTATGAGTATTGGGAATCGGCATATTGTTGGCACCGATATTGGCCTTCTTTTATCGGTATCGGGCGATATTTTTTATATTTATTTTACGTATTTATTTTTACAACTGCAAAAGAAATACATCAGCAGATAGAAAATATACACACACGATACCAGTATTTGGTATACAAAATACTGACAAGTAGAGAGTAAATTAGTCGTAATAACCAGTGGTCTTTGCTACTAAGCTGCGCTACCATGCTCATATTTTTACTCATTTTCAGGACATTTCCCATATTTGGAAATTAATATGTTGATGCTTCTCTTAGGCCTCTTCCACATTGTCGGCTAAGGATATCCAGGCCTAACCTTATCCTTGTCCACAAACAGACAATTCCACCGTTTAAGATCCCTTCCCCCGTTCTGTCTACCGGCACAACGCGACCCAGTATGCATGCGCGCAAAAAAAAAAAATGCGTGTGTAATAGTTACCTGAGTGAGCCATCTTACATGAATCATATCTTTAATAGACGTGCAAAAGTGAACAATGTGGTAAAGAACATTTTACAACAATCAATGTAGGTATCTAGATATCTGGTCAGGACACTGCTTGCAGGTTGAAATTGGCGGTCGTACTTGACGGCCGCAACCACTTCATGGCTTCATAATATTTATGGTAAGAGAGATAAAGGAGACACTTTGTGTCAAAATTTGATGGATGGGGGGGTGGGGTTCATGGGGGAATGCTCATGAATATGAATGAGTATGACCTTATGCCAAAAAATTGATGGATGGGGAGGGGGAAAGGGGGGGTGATCATAATAATATGAATGAGTATGACCTTATATAAAAAATGATAGATGGGGGAGGGGTCAAAGGTCAAGGGGGCGATAAGAGGGGATGCTCATGAATATGATTGAGAATGACCTTATGTCAAAAAAAAATGATGAATGGGGGTGGAGTCAAAAGTCAAGGGAAGGAGGTAAGGGAAAATGCTCATGAATATGAATGAGTATGATCTTATGTCAAAAAAATTGATGGATGGGGAGGTGTCATAGGTCAAGGGGAGAGGATAAGGGGGGGGGGTCCTCATGAATATGAATGAGTATGACCTCATACCCAAAAATTGATGGGGAGGGGTCAAAGGTTAAGGGGAGGGGATAAGGGGGATGCTCATGAATATGAATGAGAATGACCTTATGTCCAAAAAAATGTATGGATGGGGGAGGGGTCAAGAGAAGGGGGTGAGCGGGATGCTCATGAATATGAATGAGTATGACCTTATGTCAAAAAAAAATTATGGATGGAGAGGGTCATAGGTCAAGGAGAGAGGATAAGGGTGGGATGCTCATGAATCTGAATGAGTATGACCTTATGTAAAAAAATGATGGATTAAGAAGGGGGCAAGGGATATGCTCATGAATATTAATGAGTATGACCTTATGTAAAAAAATTGATGATGGGGAGGGGTCAAAGGTCAAGGGGAGGGGATGAGAGGGATGCTCATGAATATGAATGAGTATGACCTTATGTCAAAAAAATGATGGATTGGGGAGGGGTCAAAGGTCAAGGGGAGGGGGCAAGGAGGGATGCTCATGAATATGAATGAGAATGACCTTATGACCAAAAAAATGATGGATGGGGTAGGGGTCAAGAGAAGGGGGCGAGGGGGATGCTCATGAATATGAATGAGAATGACCTTATGTCAAAAAAATTAATGGATTGGGGTATGGGTCATAGGTCAAGGGGAGGGGATAAAGGGGATGCTCATGAATATGAATGAGTCTGACCTTATGTAAAAAAATTGATGGATGGAGGAGGGGTCAGGAGAAAGGGGCAAGGGGGATGCTCATTAATATTAATGAGTATGAACTTATGTCATAATATTTGATAATGGGGAGAGGTCAAAGGTCAAGGGGAGGGGATAAGGGGAATGCTCATGAATATGAATGAGTCTGACCTTATGTAAAAAGAGATGGATGGGGAGGGGTCAAGAGAAGGGGGCATGGGGGATGCTCATGAATATTAATGAGTATGACCTTATGTCAAAAAAATTGATAATGGGAGAGGTAAAGGGGGATGCACATGAATATGAATGAGTATGACCTTATGTAAAAAAAACGATAGACGGGAGAGGGGTCAAAGGTCAAGGGGAGGGGATAGGCGGGATGCTCATGAATATGAGTATGACCTGTCAAATTTGATGGATGAGGGGTTGATGAATATTAATGAGTAAGACGTGCTGTCAAAATATGATGGATGAGGGGTCGGTGAATGTTAATGCGAATGACATCGTGGGAAAATAGGGATGGGGTTGTGGGTTACAAAAAAGGGGGGTGCACGACTTAGTTGGTACGAGTGCTAAGGAAAACCATTGCATCCGGTCTCCCCTAGAGGGGTAGGGGGATTTACCCACATTTGCAGTCCTCTCCAAGGTTTTTCATAGTCATTCTCCTCAACGTCCCATTGGGTTGTGAGTTTTTCCTTGCCCTTATGTGGCCGCTGATCTGCGGATGTCGTTGTGGCCTTTGAGACACTTGTGATTTAGGGCCATATAAATAAACACTGATTGATTGATTGAAAACGTGATATTTTTCAAAGATGAAATGGAAAAGATGGAGAAAGTCTTCAATTCAGCCATGATTAGTGAAACTGCTGTTTCCATCTATAAAAATAGTGCGTCCAATTTGAAAACTTACCTCGACACTCCGCAGAAAAGTAGAGTGTTTCTGAGTCGTACTCGGATGCCTCCGTCCGAGTCCAAGGGTGAGAAATGGGGCTTAGGTAGCTTACGGAAGATATCTGTTTATTCCAGCTGAAAGAGAGAAAAGAAGATTGTCTTTTTAGGACACACCACCGGCGGAAGATGAAAGGACATCCCCCTCTTCAGTTTCGACCTATCCCCTTCGAGGAAACACCCCCACCTCGGGGGTTGCAACGTGTAGACGTTGATGTGTACATATACTGTAACCATGGCTGAAAACTGTATCACGATTAAGTGTAGTGTTGCCCCGATACCAATATTTAGTACCGGTACTAAAATGTATTTCAATACTTTTTAGTCGTTTTCTAAATAAGGGGGACCACAAAACAATAGCATTATTGGCTTTATTTTAACAACAAATCGTAGGGTACATTAAACATATCTTTGTCCGATAATATCTCCAGTCCGATATTATCGGACATCTCTAATTGAAAGCATGTACTGTTTATTTTTTGAAAAGTCTCCTCCGTGTCAGCGTAACGTTTATGTTGCAGGCAAAATCAGCCACTACTTTAAAAAGCGATCTTGCGAGGAAGAAAGTCAAGAGTCCAGGTGAAACAGAGCAGAGAAATTAACGTAACAGGCAGTTTAAATGTAACAATTCATGGGGGTGACAGCATGTGGACATTTTTGTCCACAGAGCGCTTGAAGGCTGCTTCAAAATCATCTATGGATGTGTCAAGCGAACTCTCATCAAATTAATAAAAATTAAAAGACATTTTACGGTGTTCGTTATAGTAGGGCTGGGCGATATGGCCTTTTATTGATATCTCATATTTTTGGGCCATGTCACGATACACAATATATATCGTGATATTTTGCCTTAACCTTGAATGAACACTTGATGCATATAATCACAGCAGTATGATGATTCTATGTGTCTACATTAAAACATTCTTGTTCATACTGCATTAATATATGCTCATTTTAAACTTTCATGCAGAGAAGGAAATCACAACTAAGTCACTTGACCAAAACTGTATTTATTAAACAGTTATTAAGCAGTGGCCCAAACATTCATGTCCTCTCAAAACAGAAAGTGCAAGAGACATTTTAAAACAAGCTATTAGTGCACTTTTGTGCATGATGTCTCTAAGATGACATCTAAATTAAAGTGTACTTTTGGGATGATGTCACACAAGATATTTCATTAAGTGTCAAATAAAAAATTAGCTGCATAATAGGAAATCAAACAGTGTACATATGTCCATCGTTCTGTGGTAGGTTCCTGCTGACATTATTTTTTTCTGTTGATTTTTTTTTTCATACAGTATTGATCTGGAAATTTTTGCTTCAGCATTTTGTGGGTGTGGCACCGAACGGAGATGTTGACATGCCGTTTCAATCACTCTTCATTCTCTCGCGGGTGACTTTTCAAATGATGTTACACATTAGCAGTTCTGCAACTTTTTGTAGCAACGCTTTTGCTGCATATAAGTTCAAAATATTCCCGCTTGAAGCCTAACCACCGCCAGTTGATGAAGCCCCTGCGGTTTTTCTTGGGAATTAATTATTCTTCCATTTGTTACCAGATTCGCACCTTCTCTCTCTTGTATTGCCACTCGCAACGCACCTCTAGCATCACAGCTAATGTTACCCATGTAGCTACTTCTCAGCTCGGCGAGGGCGTGTGACGTTGCACGTGTGTCGTATGTTAGAAGATGCGCTTGTTTGTCTCTTTGAGGAGGAGAGACACGAAAGAGTGGGAAATGCATACACTGTAATGCCCGCAGCTAAAAGCAACTGTGTGAGAACCCATCCATCCATCCATTTTCTACCGCTTATTCCCTTTTGGGGTCGCGGGGGGCGCTGGCGCCTATCTCAGCTACAATCTGGCGGAAGGCGGGGTACACCCTGGACAAGTCGCCACCTCATCGCAGGGCCAACACAGATAGACAGACAACATTCACACTCACATTCACACACTAGGGCCAATTTAGTGTTGCCAATCAACCTATCCCCAGGTGCATGTCTTTGGAAGTGGGAGGAAGCCGGAGTACCCGGAGGGAACCCACGCATTCACGGGGAGAACATGCAAACTCCACACAGAAAGATCCCAAGCCTTGATTTGAACCCAGGACTGCAGGACCTTCGTATTGTGAGGCAGACGCACTAACCCCTCTGCCACCGTGAAGCCCTATTTATTTATTTCATTAAGTGTCAAATAAAAAATTAGCTGCATAATAGGAAATCAAACAGTGTATATATGTCCATCGTTCTGTGGTAGGTTCCTGCTGACATTATTTTTTTCTGTTGATTTTTTTTTTCATACAGTGTTGATCTGGAAATTTTTGCTTCAGCATTTTGTGGGTGTGGCACCGAACGGAGATGTTGACATGCCGTTTCAATCACTCTTCATTCTCTCGCGGGTGACTTTTCAAATGATGTTACACATTAGCAGTTCTGCAACTTTTTGTAGCAACGCTTTTGCTGCATATAAGTTCAAAATATTCCCGCTTGAAGCCTAACCATCGCTAGTTGATGAAACTGCTGCGGTTTTTCTTGGGAATTAATTATTCTTCCATTTGTTACCAGATTCGCACCTTCTCTCTCTTGTATTGCCACTCGCAACGCACCTTTAGCATCACAGCTAATGTTACCCATGTAGTTGCACGTGTGTCGTATGTTAGAAGATGCGCTTGTTTGTCTCTTTGAGGAGGAGAGACACGAAAGAGTGGGAAATGCATACACTGTAATGCCCGCAGCTAAAAGCAACTGTGAGAGAACCCATCCATCCATCCATCCATTTTCTACCTCTTATTCCCTTTTGGGGTTGCGGGGGGCGCTGGTGCCTATCTCAGCTACAATCTGGCGGAAGGCGGGGTACACCCTGGACAAGTCGCCACCTCATCGCAGGGCCAACACAGATAGACAGACAACATTCACACTCACATTCACACACTAGGGCCAATTTAGTGTTGCCAATCAACCTATCCCCAGGTGCATGTCTTTGGAAGTGGGAGGAAGCCGGAGTACCCGGAGGGAACCCACGCATTCACGGGGAGAACATGCAAACTCCACACAGAAAGATCCCAAGCCTGGATTTGAACCCAGGACTGCAGGACCTTCGTATTGTGAGGCAGACGCACTAACCCCTCTGCCACCGTGAAGCCCTCTGTGTGAGAACATATACTTAAATCAATTAATCAATCAATGTTTATTTATATAGCCCCAAATCACAAATGTCTCAAAGGACTGCACAAATCATTACGACTACAACATCCTCGGAAGAAATATCACGATATATCCATCCATCCATTTTCTACCGCTTATTCCCTTTCGGGGTCGTGGGGGGCGCTGGCGCCTATCTCAGCTACAATCGGGCGGAAGGTGGGGTACACCCTGGACAAGTCGCCACCTCATCGCAGGGCCAACACATATAGACAGACAACATTCACACTCACATTCACACACTAATATAGTACTTTTCTATATCGCACAGAGACAAACCTGTGATGTATTGAGTATATCGATATGTCGCCCGACCCTGCGTTACATTGTATTAAAGTAAATTGATAAAAAAACAAAAAACTTTTTTTGCGTTAAAATTCTGGCGCATGGTCAGGATTGTACCACCTCGGCCTCAATTTGAGCCAGGAAAAACCCTGATTATTTCAACACAAAGATAGTAGGGCTGCGAATCTTTGGGTGTCCCACGATTCGATTCAATATCGATTCTTGGGGTCGCGATTCGATTATATATCGATTTTTATCGATTCATCGCGATTCTCGATTCAAAAACGATATTTTTCTGATTCAAAAGGATTCTGTATTCCTTCAATACATAGGATTTCAGCAGGATCTACCCCAGTCTGCTGACATGCTAGCAGAGTAGTAGATTTTTTTCAAAAAATCTTTTATAATTGTAATTGATTGCAATAATGTAAATTTGTTTTAACTATTAAACAAACCAAAAATACGACTTATTTTATCTTTGTGAAAACATTGGACACAGTGTGTTGTCAAGCTTATGAGATGCGATGCAAGTGTAAGCCACTGTGACACTATTCTTTATTTTTTATTTTTATAAATGTCTAATGATAATGTTATTGAGGGATTTTTAATCACTGCTAGGCTGAATTCATAACTAATATTGATACTGTTGTTGATAATATTCATTTTTGTTTAACTACTTCCAAAGACATGCACCTGGGGATAGGTTAATTGGCAACACTAAATTGGCCCTAGTGTGTGAATGTGAGTGTGAATGTTGTCTGTCTATCTGTGTTGGCCCTGCGATGAGGTGGCGACTTGTCCAGGGTGTACCCTGCCTTCCGCCCGATTGTAGCTGAGATAGGCGCCAGCGCCCCCCGCGACCCCGAAAGGGAATAAGCGGTAGAAAATGGATACTTTTGGTTTGTTCTGTGTCGTGTTTGTGTCTCCTTTCAATTGCTCTATTTATTGCAGTTCTGAGTGTTGCTGGGTCAGGTTTGGTTTTGGAATTGGATTCCATTGTTATGGTATTGCTGTGTATTGTTTTGTTGGATTGATTAAAAAAAAAAAAAAAAATCGATTTAAAAAAAAAAAAAAGAGAAAGAATTGATTCCGAATCGCACAACGTGAGAATCGCGATTCGTATTCGGATCGATTTTTTCCCGCACCCCTAAAAGATAGTATTAAAAGTTATATCATCTGCCAAATGTATGTCCTTCATATTGTTCATATATAGCGCACAAACCTACAGTCAAAACCTCCTAATAACGCAGCCCTGTTCCCACTTGTGTTAACCACTTGTTGCAGGACCACGTCTCACTCCCTGTATTTGCAAACAAAGACAATATGCCGGCAAAATTTGTCTTGGAAGTGTCCCGACAATGCCCGTTGATGGATAATTCGTACATTGAATATGAAACAAATACATCAAATGTCGGAAAACTACTGTATGCACAGTTCAGGTAGTCCTGTAATACCGGTCAGAATTCAAACTCTGATCAGAGCGGGGCACCAGGTGAGGTCCATTGGATTATGTTGATTTACAAGTGCGTGTCCAAGTACAACCCGTTTTGAAACAAACGGGCGATTGCTGCCTGGCATTTGTCCTTATCAAGACCCTTTTGACTAGACGCTTTGTCCGGTCCGGCGTTGATGCCTCCAGGCTGACGGTGCTAAACATGCGCACTGATTTGTGAAGAGCCTGCTGACTGTGGTGTGTTTGCTGAACAAGCGAGGCATCAGGGGTTAGTGGGCCCATTTTCTCTCTCTCTTTCTCGCTACACTCCTCCCCCGCAGTGAAAGCACCTAATTAGGATCTCCCAGCCAGCTTGCAGGTGTGATGAGCCCCCGGGGTTCAAGAGTGAGTCATTGTCCCAGGGGACTGGACTTACTCAGAGGTTCAATTGGGTAGAAGTGATGTCTTTGGCTACTGTGCAGACGTTGATATGTACATACTGTATACTGTAACCATGGCTGAAAACTGTATCATGATTAAGTGTAGTGTTGCCCTGATACCAATATTTAGTACCGGTACCAAAATGTATTTCAATACTTTTTAGTACTTCTCTAAATAAGGGGGACCACAAAACAATGGCATTATTAGCTTTATTTTAATAAAAAATCATAGGGTAGATTAAACATATCTTTCTTATTGCAAGTTTGTCCTTGAATAAAATATTGAACATTCAAAACAACTTGTCTTTTATTAGTAAGTAAGCAAACAAAGGCTCCTAACTGGTCTGTTGACGTATGCAGTAACATATTGTGTTATAATGTAATATCATTCTATTTGGTCAAAATTATGAGGGACAAGCTGTAAAAATTGATTATTAATCCACTTGTTCATTTACTGTTCATATCTGGTTACTTTCTCTTTTAACATGTTCTATCTACACTTCTGTTAAAATGTACTAATCACTTATTCTTCTGTTGTTTGGATGCTTTACATTAGTTTTGAATGACACCAAAAATGTAGGTATCGATCCGATACCAAGTAGTTACAGGATCATACATTGGTCGTTTTCAAAGTCCTCATGTGTCCAGGGAGTTGATGAATATAATTTGAATATTAAAAAAGGAAAAAAAGATTTTGTGATGAAAAAAAAATATCGATGCAATCATAGTAGTATCGGCTAGAAACGCTATTGTACTCAGTATCATTACAGTGGATGTCAGGTGTAGATCCACCCATGGGTGCTAGCTTGCTTTTAGCGGTTAGCAATCGTATCTTCCTATGGAGTGTAGTGAAGCATGTTTAGCTATTCCTCGTCCTGCACGGATGATATTTGTAAAAAACGTACTTTGTTCGTCACCATGGAGGCGAGGATTAGTGATTTAGAAGTAGCTAAAGCACTGAATGGATGTTCGCCATATCTTAAAACACATCTTCCTGAGGGCGTTGCAGTGTTATAACTTCACCTTTATCAATAGTTTTTAGGCCTAAATGCGTCCATTCTCCCTTTTCTATCTACAGTACACACTGTGTCTGCCTGTAAGTACTCCGTGATTGTGCGCTGCCGAACATGCTCGTCTGCTCGTAAACCAGCAATGTCTCGACGTGACGACGACACGCCGTCATGACCGGTACTTTTCCAACAAAATATAGTACCATTTTTGATTCATTAGTACCGCGATACTTTACCAGTACTGGTATACCGTACAACCCTAATTAATTGTGTTTAGTCCATCCATCCATCCATTTTTCTATTGCTTGTCCCTTTCAGGGTTGCGGGGGGTGCTGGAGCAAGTCAATATCGATAATTATTGATATTTTTTATGACCTATTGAAAACGAGGAGCAGGATAAAACATTTTTAAATGTAAATCATAGTTATTTAAAATGTAACCTTCCTCTGTTTATAATCCCCTCAACTGTTAAGCCAGAATAGAAAGGAAATGTCAACACAACCATAGAAAACAATTAATGTAAACGCAATTTAAAAAAACAAAAACCATGAACATATAACAATAACTTCTCAAAATGAATGTGAAAAAATAAGGACATTGTCAAGCATATTTGAGTCAGTGAATCTCTAGTCTTTGTCGAGCACCTTGGAGTCAGTGAATCTACGGTCTGTGTCGGGCACTTTTGAGTCAGTGAATCTCCAGTCTTTGTCGAGCACTTTTGAGTCAGTGAATCTCCAGTCTTTGTCGAGCACCTTGGAGTCAGTGAATCTCAAGTCTATGTCAGGCACCTTGGAGTCAGTGAATATCTAGTCTTTGTGGAGCACCTTTGAGTCAGTGAACCTCCAGTCTTTGTCGAGCACCTTCAAGTCAGTGAATCTCCAGTCTTTGTCGAGCACCTTGGAGTCAGTGAATCTCCAGTCTTTGTCGAGCACTTTTGAGTCAGTGAATCTCCAGTCTTTGTCGAGCACCTTGGAGTCAGTGAATCTCAAGTCTATGTCAGGCACCTTGGAGTCAGTGAATATCTAGTCTTTGTGGAGCACCTTTGAGTCAGTGAACCTCCAGTCTTTGTCGAGCACTTTTGAGTCAGTGAATCTCCAGTCTTTGTCGAGCACCTTGGAGTCAGTGAATCTCAAGTCTATGTCAGGCACCTTGGAGTCAGTGAATATCTAGTCTTTGTGGAGCACCTTTGAGTCAGTGAACCTCCAGTCTTCGTCGAGCACCTTCAAGTCAGTGAATCTCCAGTCTTTGTCGAGCACCTTGGAGTCAGTGAATCTCCAGTCTTTGTCGAGCACTTTTGAGTCAGTGAATCTCCAGTCTTTGTCGAGCACCTTGGAGTCAGTGAATCTCAAGTCTATGTCAGGCACCTTGGAGTCAGTGAATATCTAGTCTTTGTGGAGCACCTTTGAGTCAGTGAACCTCCAGTCTTTGTCGAGCACCTTCAAGTCAGTGAATCTCCAGTCTTTGTCGAGCACCTTGGAGTCAGTGAATCTCCAGTCTTTGTCGAGCACTTTGGAGTCAGTGAATCTCCAGTCTTTGTCGGGCACCTTTGAGTCAGTAAATCTCCAGTCGTTGTCAAGCACCTTGGAGTCAGTGAATCTCCAGTCTTTGTTGGGCACCTTTGAGTCAGTGAATCTCCAGTCGTTGTCAAGCACCTTGGAATCACTGAATCTCCAGTCTTTGTCGGGCACATTTGAGTCAGTTAATCTCCTGTCTTTGTCGAGCACCTTGGAGTCAGTGAATCTCCAGTCTGTGTCAAACACCTTTGAGTCAGTGTATCTCCAGTTTGTGTAGGGCACCTTTGAGTCAGTGAATCTCCAGTCTTTGTCCAGCACTTTGGAGTCAGTGAATCTCCAGTCGTTGTCGAGCACCTTGGAGTCAGTGAATCTCCAGTCTTTGTCGGGCACCTTTGAGTCAGTGAATCTCCAGTCGTTGTCGAGCACCTTGGAGTCAGTGAATCTCCAGTCTTTGTCGGGCACCTTTGAGTCAGTGAATCTCCAGTCGTTGTCGAGCACCTTGGAATCAATGAATCTCCAGTCTTTGTCGGGCACCTTTGAGTCAGTTAATCTCCTGTCTTTGTCGAGCACCTTGGAGTCAGTGAATCTCCAGTCTGTGTCAAACACCTTTGAGTCAGTGTATCTCCAGTTTGTGTAGGGCACCTTTGAGTCAGTGAATCTCCAGTCTTTGTCGAGCACTTTGGAGTCAGTGAATCTCAAGTCTATGTCAGGCACCTTGGAGTCAGTGAATATCTAGGCTTTGTGGAGCACCTTTGAGTCAGTGAACCTCCAGTCTTCGTCAAGCACCTTCAAGTCAGTGAATCTCCAGTCTTTGTCGAGCACCATGGAGTCAATGAATCTCCAGTCTTTGTCGGGGACCCTTGAGTCAGTGAATCTCCAGTCGTTGTCGAGCACCATGGAGTCAGTGAATCTCCAGTCTTTGTCGAGTACTTTGGAATCAGTGAATCTCCAGTCTTTGTCGGGCACCTTTGAGTCAGTTAATCTCCTGTCTTTGTCGAGCACCTTGGAGTCAGTGAATCTCCAGTCTGTGTCAAACACCTTTGAGTCAGTGTATCTCCAGTTTGTGTAGGGCACCTTTGAGTCAGTGAATCTCTAGTCTTTGTCGAGCACTTTGGAGTCAGTGAATCTCCAGTCTTTGTCGGGCACCTTTGAGTCAGTGAATCTCCAGTCGTTGTCGAGCACCTTGGAGTCAGTGAATCTCCAGTCCTTGTCGAGCACCTTGGAGTCAGTGAATCTCCAGTCCTTGTCGAGCACCTTGGAGTCAGTGAATCTCCAGTCTTTGTCAAGCACTTTAGAGTCAGTGAATCTGAAGTCTGTGTCGGGCACCTTGGAGTCAGTGAATCTCCAGTCTCTGTCGAGCACCTTGGAGTCAGTGAATCTCAAGTCTATGTCAGGCACCTTGGAGTCAGTGAATCTCCAGTCTTTGTGGAGCACCTTTGAGTCAGTGAATCTCCAGTCTTTGTCGAGCACCTTGGAGTCAGTGAATCTCCAGTCTTTGTGGAGCACCTTGGAGTCAGTGAATCTCAAGTCTATGTCAGGCACCTTGGAGTCAGTGAATATCTAGGCTTTGTGGAGCACCTTTGAGTCAGTGAACCTCCAGTCTTCGTCGAGCACCTTCAAGTCAGTGAATCTCCAGTCTTTGTCGAGCACCATGGAGTCAATGAATCTCCAGTCTTTGTCGGGGACCCTTGAGTCAGTGAATCTCCAGTCGTTGTCGAGCACCATGGAGTCAGTGAATCTCCAGTCTTTGTCGAGTACTTTGGAATCAGTGAATCTCCAGTCTTTGTCGGGCACCTTTGAGTCAGTTAATCTCCTGTCTTTGTCGAGCACCTTGGAGTCAGTGAATCTCCAGTCTGTGTCAAACACCTTTGAGTCAGTGTATCTCCAGTTTGTGTAGGGCACCTTTGAGTCAGTGAATCTTTAGTCTTTGTCGAGCACTTTGGAGTCAGTGAATCTCCAGTCTTTGTCGGGCACCTTTGAGTCAGTGAATCTCCAGTCGTTGTCGAGCACCTTGGAGTCAGTGAATCTCCAGTCCTTGTCGAGCACCTTGGAGTCAGTGAATCTCCAGTCCTTGTCGAGCACCTTGGAGTCAGTGAATCTCCAGTCTTTGTCAAGCACTTTAGAGTCAGTGAATCTGAAGTCTGTGTCGGGCACCTTGGAGTCAGTGAATCTCCAGTCTCTGTCGAGCACCTTGGAGTCAGTGAATCTCCAGTCTTTGTTAAATACCTTGGAGTCAGTGAATCTCCAGTCTTTGTCGGGCACCTTTGAGTCAATGAATCTCCAGTCTTTAGCGAGCACCTGTGAGTCAGTGAATCTCCAGTCTTTGTCGGGCACCTTTGAGTCAATGAATCTCCATTCTTTAGCGAGCACCTGTGAGTCAGTGACTCTCCAGTCTTTGTCGGGCACTTGTACTAAGTCAGTGAATCTCAAGTGGCCAAAAATACTGAACATCCTTGTTAAAAAGAACTCTGCTTTGTTTTAAAGGAATAGTTAGGCCTTCTATGTGACTGTATTTTAACGTTGATGGTGCGTAAGCCAAGTGTTTTCCAAAGTGGTACTTGGTGAAAAAACTTTGAGGACCACTGGTCTGAGAGGAAACTACGCAAGCAATATACGGAGTGGTAGGGCGTCGGGCCAACAAACATCTTTTAGCTACTGAAATGGAAACACAAAACAACGGGCAGCCTAACAGTGTGCCGAGACAGCAGTTCTGAACAATCGAACGTAGCATCCCGAATCATAATCGAAACGTGACGTGCCTTGGACTAAATTCACACTGCAGATTGTGATGCTTAATCGGGATTTTATTTCTTAAATTTGATCGTTTCATGTTATCTCTATTACAAACAAAAATTGGTTACTAACGTTAACGGAATGTGTCCCTGAATTGACCCGTATGCGCAATGATGTCAGGACATCATATGCTCCAGCCATGTTTATGTACAAAACCCTAAACCAGTTAAGTTGGCACGTTGTGTAAATCGTAAATAAAAACAGAATCCAAGGATTTGCAAATCCCTTTCAAATTATATTCAATTGAATACACTGCAAAGACAAGATATTTAATGTTCGAACTTAGAAACCTTATTTTGTTTTTGCCAATGTGGACTTGTCAGACCACAAAACACTTTTCCACTTTGCAGCAGTCCATCTTGGATGAGCTCGGGCCCAGCGTTTGGGGGTGTTGTTGATGAATTGCTTTCGCTTTTAATGATAATGTTTTAACTTGCACTTACAGATGTAGCGATCAACTAGTAACTGAAAGTGATTTTCTGAAGTGTTCCTCAGCCCATGTGGTGATATCCTTTACACACTGAATGTCGCTTTTTGATGCAGTACCGCCTGAGGAATTGAAAGTCACGGGCTTGCCGCTTACGTGCAGCGATTTCTCTAGATTCTCTGAACCTTTTGATTATATTGTGGACTGTAGATGGTGAAATGCCTAAATTCCTTGCAAAAGCTCATTGAGAAATGTTGGTCTAAAACTGTTCGACAATTTGCTCACGCATTTGTTCACAAAGTAATGACCCTCGCCCCATCTTTGTTTGTGAATGACTGAGCATTTCATGGAAGCTGCTTTTATACCCAATCATGTCACCTGTCTGTTCCCAGCGTCCCTCACCTTTCTCAGTCTTTTTTGCCACTCGTGCCAGCTTTTTTAAACAAGTTGCCGGCATCAAATTCCAAATAAGATAATATTTGCAAAAAAGAACAAAGTTTCTCAGTTCAAACTTTAAGTATCTTGTATTTGCAGTCTATTCAATTGAATATAGGTTGAAAAGGATTTGCAAATCATTGTATTCTGTTTTTATTTACGATTTACACAACATGCCAACTGGATTCACGGTTGCAGAGGGGTTAGTGTGTCTGCCTCACAATACGAAGGTCCTGCAGTCCTGGGTTCAATCCCAGGCTCGGGATATTTCTGTGTGGAGTTTGCATGTTCTCCCCGTGAATGCGTGGGTTCCCTCCGGCCACTCCGGCTTCCTCCCACCTCCAAAAACATGCACCTGGGGATAGGTTGATTGGCAACACTAAATTGGCCCTAGTGTGTGAATGTGAGTGTGAATGTTGTCTGTCTATCCGTGTTGGCCCTGTGATGAGGTGGCGACTTGTCCTGGGTGTACCGTGCCTTCCTTCCGATTAAAGCTGAGATAGGCGCCAGCGCCCCTCGCGACCCCAAAAGGGAATAAGCGGTAGCAATGGATGGAAAACGTGCCAACTTCACTGGTTTTGTAAAACATGGCTACAGTTCTAGTGGGTTTCGTTCCTGGAACATTTGTGGCAATTTCAAAGATTTTGTGCAACCGGAGTCAACATCTAATTCATGGTTTTCCCTAAATTGCCAAAATACCTGTGGCGGTGGAGGTGTGGTTAGGGGCGTGGTCAATGTGACATCGCATGATTTGCTATTTTGCATATATTTTTTAAGAAGGCAAAAAAATATGAATATGAATTTAAAACAAATATTTTAATATTAAGTATGGTATTAAAACTTTTTTTTTTACATAATATTGTTTTTTATAGATTTTTTAATTGTTGCTGTTTACTGTAAAATGTACTTTGTTGAACTTCAATTTTTTTAAAGAGGTTTCTCTAATCTTTTTAGTCACTTTCTCTTTAAGAACAATGAATGGCAACAAATGTGTCATCTATCTAGGGTTTTATAGGAGACTGTACTTGTGTTTAGAGACTCTTTACTTTTGTTGCTCCATGTCCGCGGCAAAAAGTGACTAGAGCTGCAGAGAGCCTGATGTCACTGTGTTGTTGGGTGCCTTCTTTCATTGAAAATTTAAAATTTAACTAATTAAATTGTGAAGATCGCCGTTCGTGGCTATATCTCAAATATATTAGAGTACGTCCACAGTGTGGACACTGCCATTGCTCCAGACAGCCCCGTGCGTATAGCTCACGGCATCACTACATTCGGTTTCGGGAGCACTATTTGGGTTATCAAAATACGTAATTTTCTGGCCAAATTAGTCAATAGTGCGCCATTAAAATATATAGCCATTCACACTGTAACTACCTGCTGGTGTTAATGTCTATGTTAGTGTGTTACAATGTTAATTTTTGGCCTGTGAACATGTGAACACACCTTGTTGGCAGAGAATGAAAAGTGTTTCTAGGCGTGAAGTACGGAGGCATGTGCATGGAGGAAATACTTGTTGGAACTGGGCCTGTTGTTAGCATAAAATTGGCAATAAAAGATTTTTTTAAAAAGCGTCAGACTTTGTTTTCTTCTGGAAGTTACTGTGAATTGTATTACCGTTCTTTTCTGTCTATAAGGCGCTCTTAAAATCCTTAGATTTTCTTAAAACTCGGTGCGTCTAATGTACGGAATAATTTTGGTTGTGCTTACCGACCTCGAAGCTATTTTATTTGGTACATGGTGAAATTATAAGTGTGACCAGTAGATGGTACTAACACATAAGAGATACGTGTAGACTGCAATATGATGGAAGTCACACATAAGAGATAAGTGTAGGCTGCAATATGACATAAGTAAACAACATGTTTATATTATATTGAAAATATCAAACTTTACACGCAGCACTCAAAAATCAATTAAAATGTTTTATTACGACATTGGTAAAATATGAAGCCGCACGGCTTGATGGATTGTACTGTGGTTCAACATACGAGTATTATTATGGTGTGTTTATAAGGTAAGACATACTATCTGGCGTTTGTTTTGCAATATTATTCAAAAGGAACTTTTCTTACTTTCTGGTACCTGCTGATCTGTATTTGGGGTCTGCATTAGTCCTGAAAATATGTGCGCATCTGCCTTTGTAGTCCGTGCCAAAACTGTAGTTGATAAGCTTCTTCTTTTTCTCTATCCTGTTGTTATTCTTGTTATGGGACATTCATCCTCAGCTGTTGCCATTTCTAATTTATGATATTGTAAAGTTCTAACTTATATCTGTCAGTAAACTCACCATGAAAACGTTAAAACATACCGGTGTATTGGGTTTACATTCTTCACCCAAGGAACTTTAGTTATCCGAGGGTTCCGGTCGGACATTTTTTAACGGGACACATTTCCGGTGTTGATGTTGCATTTTTGAGCCACGGATGAGAAGATTCTGCTCTGTTATTGAATTAAGTAAAGTCTGAATGTCATTAAAACAGTTAGCTCCATCTTTTGTTACTTCTTCCACTCCCGCCCTTGCACAGTACACCGCTAAAACAAAGATGACGTAGAAAAGACGCTGCCGAAGGTGAGCCAAGTAAACAAGACCGCCCACAAAACGACGCATCCTGAAGCGACTGTCAGAAAGCGACTTGAAGATGGTCTGTAAAACATAATCCATGCAACATTTTGACCAAAGAACCATCATTACATGTTGTGTAGACCAGTGGTCCCCAACTTCGATTGGTACCGGGCAGCAGAATAATATTTTACTAATTTTATTTTATTTTTCTAATTATTATTATTTTTTTTTTTTTTATTAAATCAACATAAAAAACACAACATACACTTACAATTAGTGCACCAACCCCAAAAAAACCTCCCTTTTTCATGACAAAAAATAAATAAATACAAATAAAATAAAAATATCGCCACCCCTCCCCTCCCCTCCCCCGCAGGGCCGCGGGACAAATTATCAAGCGTTGACCGGTCCGCAGCAACAAAAAGGTTGGGGACCACTGGTGTAAACCACAAAGAAGTGTTTTATTTTAGAAAAAAAAACAATAATATGACTCCTTTAATGTGCCTTTTGTATGAAAATAGACCTGACTAGACCCGTTCATTGGCAGTGCGCCCTATGATCGGGAGAGTATGTTACTTTATTATGTTAGGTGTAGAAGCTACCAGTCGCAGTTTTTTTCATAGTTTGGTCAGGGGTGCGACTTATACTCAGGAGCGACTTATGTGTGAAACTATTAACACATTACCGTAAAATATCAAATAATATTATTTAGCTCATTCACGTAAAGGACTAGACGTATAAGATTTCATGGGATTTAGCAATTAGGAGTGACAGATTGTCTGGTAAACGTATAGCATGTTCTATATGTTATAGTTACTTGAATGACTCTTACCATAATATGTTACGTTAACATAACAGGCACCTTCTCAGTTGGTTATTTATGCGTCATATAACGTACACTTATTCAGCCTGTTGTTCACTATTCTTTATTTATTTTAAATTGCCTTTCAAATGTCTATTCTTGGTGTTGGGTTTTATCAAATAAATTTCCCCCAAAAATGCAACTCATACGCCAGTGCGACTTGTATATGTTTTTTTCCTTCTTTATTATGCATTTTCGGCAGGTGCGACTTATACTGCGGGGCGACTTATATTCCGGAAAATACGGTAATATGAAGCCGTGGCACACCCCCCCAATCAAATACATCAAGGGAAAACCCTGTAATTATTTTGCACAGAAGATGAAAAAGCATATAGGTCGGATGAACGCAACCTGCTAGTTCAGACTGCCGTTGCATAGAATATTTATCTGATTTATATCCACATACCAAAGAGGCCGGGGTCGCATTTGGAAAAAATCTAAATTGGACTATTCACATTGACAGGAAAAAAATCATGTACACTTCCCATACGGGCAAGCATTTCAAAATTAAACTCCAGTGTGAACATCACACCTCTTGATAAAGATGCTACTACCCCTATTGCTCAACTATTTTCTGACAATTGCTTGGCTTCACGGTGGCAGAGGGGTTAGTGCGTCTGCCTCACAATACGAAGTTCCTGCAGTCCTGGGTTCAAATCCAGGCTCGGGATCTTTCTGTGTGGAGTTTGCATGTTCTCCCCGTGAATGCGTGGGTTCCCTCCGGGTACTCCGGCTTCCTCCCACTTCCAAAGATATGCACCTGGGGATAGGTTGATTGGCAACACTAAATTGGCCCTAGTGTGTGAATGTGAGTGTGAATGTTGTCTGTCTATCTGTGTTGGCCCTGCGATGAGGTGGCGACTTGTCCAGGGTGTACCCTGCCTTCCGCCCGATTGTAGCTGAGATAGGCGCCAGCGCCCCCCGCGACCCCGAAAGGGAATAAGCGGTAGAAAATGGATGGATGGATGAATGGATGCTTCTGCAAACATTTTGGACTCCCAACACTAAAGTCGCACTCAAGACCTTTCAAAGTGTGCTTGACCCCACTTAACACTGAAAGTTTGGCAGCATGTTTCGCTCCGACCTCCTCTCCATTTCAGTAGACTTTCTTTCCTCTTGCCCAGTCGACGGAGACGGGCCAGGGTGCGGCATGTGACCATGCAGTCACACGTGCGAAGCGTGTGAAAAGCTCCGAAAAGTAGGGATGTTCTGGTCAATGTGCCGATACTTATACGGATCGTCCATGAGTGAGATTAGCCGATACTAATACCAATACCAAATACTAACTGTAAATGATTTAATGAATTGATGTTCAGTGCTAATGAAAGTTAAACAATATCAGCACAATATTCAAACTAATTTGTTATTTTATTTTATTACATACAATTGTTTGAGCAGAACTAAGTCAGTAGGTAACAATAACTAAACAATAGCAAAAACGACTTTCTATTACTCATTTAAATCCTTATGTGTTTGCCCTCAAAGTCCTCCTGTGTCCAAGGACTTACTCTCTTAATTTGTAAACAATAACAAAAACAGTAGGTATAATTTTGAGAAAATAAAAATATTATTGGTCAAGTCACTCTATTATTGATCATATACTGATACTACCCTTTGTGTCGACGCCACCAATATATGGATCGATCTGCCCTTCCCCTACCTGTCTTGTACTAACTGTGACAATGCTGACACACCAACAGTTGTTGTTATATTATCCTCCCTCTAATATACTTATCCATTAGCATGCCTGCTCTTGGCTTGATAATGATACTTAAGATATCAAAAGATGCCAAAAGATGCAGTTTAGTTGCCCTAATGGAGGTGATTATTATAAATTGAGGGAAGCGGCCCCATACTGTATGAAGATCCATAGGGTATCAGCTTTTGTAATTGGCATTGGAAGGCATTTATCGGCAATGGCGATCACATACTTAGTTGTGAAAATCGTCCGATGCTGATCGGTGGCCAATCAACCGGCACTTTCCTACTGAAAAGCCATTTGATCTAACATTTCCTAATGATAACCTCCACCTTTCATTATTGAAATAATACAAATACAGAAAATAATTCAGACTGAAAACTAGTGGTGTCAAAAAAAAAAAAAATTCAAATGAATCACAGTTCATCTTTGTAACGATTCTTAATCGATAAAAAAAAAAAATCCAAAATAGAAAACTTTTAAAACATTTTTTTTTTTTCAATTTAAAATCATTTTTTTTATTTCTTTATCTGTCCTGTTCAACCACTTGGGCAAGCGTCGAACGAGTCAAAAGCCGAAAGAAAACAACATTTTTTTTTTTTTAATTTATTGTTTTTTTTTCCATTTTTTTTTAGTTGTGGCGGCCGTAATTCTTTCGTGGCGGGCCACCACAAATAAATGAATGTGTGGGAAATCCTGAATATATATATATATATATATATATATATATATATATATATATATATATATATATATATATATACACATATATATATATATATATATATATATATATATATATATATATATATATATATATATATATATATTAAAGGTAAATTGAGCCAATTGGCTATTTTTGGCAATTTATTTGAGTGTGTATCAAACTGGTAGCCCTTCGCATTAATCAGTACCCAAGAATTAGCTCTTGATTTCAAAAAGGTTGGTGACCCCTGGTCTAGAAGGAAGGTTTTAGAATGGCCTTCCCAAAGTCCTGACTTAAACGTGTGGACAACGCTGAAGAAACAAGTCCACATCAGAAAACCAGCACATTTAGCTAAACTGCCCCTATTTGGTCAAAAGGAGTGGTCAAAAAGTCAAACAGAAGCTTGCCAGAAGCTTGTGGATGGCTACCAAAAACGCCTTATTGCAGTGAAACTTGCCAAGGGACATGTAACCAAATATTACCATTGCTGTGCCCTCGTTTGAAATAAGTAGGATGCAGTTGTGGATTTAAAGGCCTACTGAAATTAGATTTTCTTATTTAAAACGGGGATAGCAGGTCTATTCTATGTGTCATACTTGATCATTTCGCGATATTGCCATATTTTTGCTGAAAAGATTTCGTAGAGAACATCCACGGTAAAGTTTGCAACTTTCGGTGTTAAGAGAAAAGCCTTGCCTTTACCAAAAGTCGCAGACGATGACGTCACATGTTTGATGGCTCCTCACATATTCACTTTTTTTTTAACGGGAGCCTCCAACAAAAAGTGCTATTCGGACGAGAAAACGACAATTTTCCCATTAATTTGAGCGAGGATGAAAGATTTGTGTTTGAGGATATTGATAGCGACGGACTAGGAAAAAAAAACAAAGTAAAAAAAAAAAACGCGATTCCGGACTTTTTTAGACACATTTACTAGGATAATTCTGGGAAATCCCTTATCTTTCTATTGTGTTGCTAGTGTTTTAGTGAGTTAAATAGTACCTGATAGTCGGAGGTGTACGTCCACGGGTGTGTTGACGCGCAGTGTCTCAGGTTACTCGACGGCAGCTGTACGGACGGCACAAGCTCAGCTGATATCCGGTAAGTGGCGACTTTTTAACCACAATTTTCTCACCGAAACCTGCTGGTTGACATTCGGTAGGGACCCATGTTCGCTTGACCGCGCTCTGATCCATATGAAAGTTTCACCTCCAGAAATTTTAAACAAGGAATCACCGTGTGTTTGTGTGGCTAAAGGCTAAAGCTTCCCAACTCCATCTTTCTACTGTCATCCATCCATCCATCCATCCACCCATCCATCATCTTCCGCTTATCAGAGGTCGGGTCGCGGGGGCAGCAGCCTAAGCAGGGAAGCCCAGACTTCCCTCTCCCCAGCCACTTCGTCTAGCTCTTCCCGGGGGATCCCGAGGCGTTCCCAGGCCAGCCGGGAGACATAGTCTTCCCAACGTGTCCTGGGTCTTCCCCGTGGCCTCCTACCGGTTGGACGTGCCCTAAACACCTCCCTGGGGAGGCGTTCGGGTGGCATCCTGACCAGATGCCCGAGCCACCTCATCTGGCTCCTCTCAATGTGGAGGAGCAGCGGCTTTTACTTTGAGTTCCCCCCAGATGGCAGAGCTTCTCACCCTATCTCTAAGGGAGAGCCCCGCCACCCGGCGGAGACAACTCATTTCGGCCGCTTGTACCCGTGATCTTATCCTTTCGGTCATGACCCAAAGCTCATGACCATAGGTGAGGATGGGAACGTAGATCGACCGGTAAATTTAGAGCTTTGCCTTCCGGCTCAGCTCCTTCTTCACCACAATGGATTGATACAATGTCCGCATTACTGAAGACGCCGCATCGATCGGCCTGTCGATCTCACGATCCACTCTTCCCCCACTCGTGAACAAGACTCCTAGGTCCTTGAACTCCTCCACTTGAGGCAGGGTCTCCTCCCCAACCCGGAGATGGCACTCCACCCTTTTCCAGGGTGAGAACCATGGACTCGGACTTGGAAGTGCTGATTCTCATTCCGGTCGCTTCACACTCGGCTGCGAACCGATCCAGTGAGAGCTGAAGATCCCGGCCAGATGAAGCCATCAGGACCACATCATCTGCAAAAAGCAGAGACCTAATCCCGCCGCCACCAGACCGGAACCCCTCAACGCTTTGACTGCGCCTAGAAATTCTGTCCATAAAAGTTATGAACAGAATCGGTGACAAAGGACAGCCTTGGGTACTGTGACTTCTCCAATATTAATTGAACAAATTGCAAAAGATTCAGCAACACAGATATCCAAAAAACTGTATAATTATGCCGTTAAAGCGGACGACTTTTAGCTGTGTGTGCGCGCTGCCCTCATACTTCCTAAAAACATGTGACGTCTTGCGTACACGTCATCATTACACAACGTTTCGAAGACGAAACTCCCGGGAAATTTAGAATTGTAATTAAGTAAACTAAAAAGGCCGTATTGCCATGTGTTGCAATGTTAATATTTCATCATTGATATATAAACTATCAGACTGCGTGGTGGGTAGTAGTGGCTTTCAGTAGGCCTTTAAGTACCACTGGTCTAAGTGCCGCCACTCACCCTGTGGGCAAGCGAGGCAGAGTGTGCGTGCGCACGCAAGCCGGAGCCCCTCCCTCCCGCGTCACGCCACAGCCGACCTTCCCGAGGTTTATATAACTCTGAAACGAGTCGTCACCAGCCTCTGAAAGGCGACACCCAGCGCCGGCCTCCGCCCACATGAGCCACACAGCATGCAGCTATTTCACACGGCCGCACACAACCCGTGGAAACCTGCTGCTGCTTCTGATAGGCTGTTTAGATCACACTCCAACCACCCCCGCCCTCGCCCCGTCAACTTGTCCGCCTGTTCGCCTCTACTGGGAGGCCCGACAGATAAGGACGACTGCGGGGGAGGGGGAGACAAGCGGGGGGGGTCAGAGGTAAACAGGAAGCCGGGAGGTTGGGCGGAAAGGGAGGGGCCAGAAGGGGGAGGAGCCGTGGGGGAGGATAGGGGAGGGGTTGAGCTGTACTTGAGTGAGAGTGTGCCGAGCATGCGGGAAGACGGCCTCAACCCTCGCAGCACCGTAGGTCGGAATTTTTTTTTTTTTTCACCCCCAGTTTCTCTTCTCGTCTTGTCCTTTTTCTGTCCGCTTCCTTCTCTAGGAAGCAAAACGGCGACTGTTGTGTGTTGAAAGAGAGAAAATGTCCGTTGGGAAACAAGGTGGAGTTTGTGCGAGGCAACTTTGCTGAACTTAGTTTGACCCCGGAGTTGGGTAGAGAACGCAGTCCAGTACCACGTTCTGCCCGGCTTGTAAAGAGTTACTAGAGGGGGGGGATCTGAAAAGTTTTAGCCCCGGACAAAAGAAGTGAGAGAATGACCTTGTTGTCCTTGCGCGGTTTATAACCATGTGTTGCTTCACTGAAAGGTGAGAATGTTCAGACATCAAACCTTCAGAAAACAATTGTAATCCACTAAGACAAACACTTCTCAACCAATCCAAAGCTCGCTGGTTACTGATTTGCAACGACTGCATGTAGGTTTGAGACTACGGGAAGTCATTATCTCCTTGAAACTTTTCTTTTTTTTTTTTCTTTCAAGACTCAAACTGCCTTTATAGTTGCACATACCAGGCGTGCCCACACTTTTTGTGCAGGTGAGGTACCTTTCAATTGACCAAGTCGAAGGAATCTACCTCATTCATATAGGTAATTTATATTCAATTATTTATGAAAGAGACGTTTTTGTTAACACGTTAAAGGCCTACTGAAACCCACTACTACCCACTACGCAGTCTGATAGTTTATATATCAATGATGAAATATTAACATTGCAACACATGCCAATACAGCCGGTTTAGTTTACTAAATTGCAATTTTAAATTTCCTGCGAGGTATCCTGTTGAAAACGTCGCGGCATGATGATGCGTGCGCGTGACATCACGGACTGTCAGGAAATATTAGCTCAGCACCAGTTACGGCTAAAATTCGTCTCTTTTCATCGCATAATTACACAGTATTCTGGACATCTGTGTTGCTGAATCTTTTGCAATTTGTTCAATTAATAATGGAGACTATAAAGAATAATGCTGTTGGTGGAAAGCGGTGTATTGCAGCTGTCTTTAGCACCGAGACACAGCCGGTGTTTCTTTGTTTTTAACACAGAGCGGTCAAGCAAACATGTTTCGCTAAGTCAACCAGCATGTTTTTGGATGGGAAAAATTGTGATCTTACCGGAGACATCATTGGATTATTCGTCCTCCTGCAGTAGCTGTTTAAAAGGCAGCTGTGAGCTTGGCTCCTCGGCTTCTTTCTGAGACACTGCATGTTCACTGCAGCCATCCGACCTTAAGGTATGTCTTCAAAATCTCACTAAAACATTATTAAAACAATAAGCAGATAAGAGATCTTCCAGAATTATCCTACTAAATGTGTCTAATTACATCTGAAACGCTCACACTGCCGCTGCCCGGAGCCGTCACTTTTTATTTTATTTTTCTAGTTCTTCGCTATCAATATCAACATCCACAAATCTTTCATCCTCGCTCAAATTAATAGGGAAATTGTCATTTTCTTGGTCCGAATAGCTCTTGCTGCTGGTGGCTCCCATTAAAAACAATGTGAGGACGTAAGGTACCCTCACCCTTGTGACGTCATCGTCTGCTTTTTTATCAGCACCAAAAGTTGCAAACTTTATCGTCGATGTTTTCTACTAAATCCTTTCAGCAAAAATATGGCAATATATCGCGAAATGATCAAGTATGACACATAGAATGGATCTGCTATCCCCGTTTAACTAAGAAAATCTGATTTCAGTTGGCCTTTAAAGTTGCACTCTACAGGCGTGCCCACACTTTTTGTGCAGGCGAGCTACTTTTCGATTGACCGACTCGAAGTAATCTACCTCATTCATATATATAATTTATATTTAATTATTTTTGAAAGAGACGTTTTTGTTAACACGTTAAAGGTGTTTAATGATAACACAAGCATGTTTAACACATATAAATTCCTTTGTTTCATGAAGACAAGAACATAAGTTGGTGTATTACCTGATTCTGATGACTTGCATTTATTTGGAATCAGACAGTAGTGCTGATAATGTTCACATTTTCGAATGGAGGGGAAAAAAAGTCCTCCTTTCTGTCCAATACCACATGAAAGTGGTTTGTTTTTGGCATCTTATTTGTCCAGCTTCCATACTCGTTTTTATACGTTTTGCAAGAAATACATTGACTGCAAACTCCGTAGCTTGCTACCTTGTGCACGCTAGCTTTCCGAGACTCTTATTTTGTTAGCGCAGGCAGGATGAAGCAGGGCTTTTATTGTGAAGACAGCAACTGTGCAGTCTGTCTTTAGGGGTTTGACAGCAGGTACGGCGCGAGAGTCTGTTAAAATAAGAAGTGTTTCTCGCCCTCCTCTCGGTCATGTTTTCTTAATAATGATCTTGCAGCAGCCAGCGTCATCTCAGAAGACCCTCGGGTGCCGTGAATGTCAATCAAGTTACGAAAGTGACGTCGTAGTAAAGATTGATGATCACAAATTATTTAGGTGTATTTTTTTAATGCTTGGTTTGCGATCGACTGACACACCCACCACGATTGACCAGTAGCTCGCGATCGACGTAATGGGCACCCCTGCACTATACAATGTTTCAAGTCAAGTGTTTCATGAAAATAGTGAATATAACTGTTTTTTAAAGATGCGAGTCAACTGTAAAATGACTCCCAACTAACGAAAAGAACACCATCCATCCATCCATCCCATCCATTTCTACCGCTTATTCCCTTTCGGGGTCGCGGGGGGCGCTGGCGCCTATCTCAGCTACAATCGGGCGGAAGGCGGGGTACACCCTGGACAAGTCGCCACCTCATCGCAGGGCCAACACAGATAGACAGACAACATTCACACACTAGGGCCAATTTAGTGTTGCCAATCAACCTATCCCCAGGTGCATGTCTTTGGAAGTGGGAGGAAGCCGAAGTACCCGGAGGGAACCCACGCAGTCACGGGGAGAACATACAAACTCCACACAGAAAGATCTTGAGCCTGGATTTGAAAAGAACACAATTAAGTAAAAACCTTTTTAAAAGGGACCTATGAAATAATAATCTACATTTAAAACACTTCTTTGTCGTGCAAATAATATGTACTGGATATTCTTTGGTGTACATTTTGCTCAACTGTCACTCTTATAACGTAGCGTCCCGGAAGAGTTAGTGCTGCAAGGGGTTCTGGGTATTTGTTCTGTTGTGTCACGGTGCGGATGTTCTCCGAAATGTGTTTGTTATTCTCGTTTGGTGTGGGTTCACTGTGTGGCGCATGTTTGTAACAGTGTTAAAGTTGTTTATACGGCCACCCTCAGTGTGACCTGTATGGCTGTTGACCAAGTATGCGTTGCATTCACTTGTGTGTGAAAAGCCAAAAGATATGTGATTGGGCCAACACTCTGAGGTAGTGCCTTTAAGGTTTATTGGCGCTCTGTTCTTCTCCCTACGTCCGTGTACACAGCGGCGTTTTAAAAAGTCTTACATTTTACTTTTTTAATTTCCGATACGTCATTTTAAAGCATTTATCGGCCGAAAATATCGGCAGTCCTATATTATCGGACGTCTCTAGTTAGAACGTGTCATTTACATGCAATATCACGATATGTTATTAAAAGCTCTATCGTATGCCAAAATTATCCATCCATCCATCCATCCATTTTCTAACGCTTGTCCCTTGTATGATTTATATTTTACATTGTCTAGACTTGGGCAAATTAAGGCCCGGGGAAGTTTAGCTTTTCAATCTGGCTCGCCAGACATTCCCAAATAATTGTTTTTGATCTTTAAGATGGAAACTGTAGCTGCCATTATGACGTGTGGTGATGTTTTCAAATTACCGTAAATCTTGAACTATAAAAAATATTTCAATGGTTGTAATCTGCGCTTTTGCATGATATACTTGTTACCATGGTAATCTAATTAGTTACTATGGCAATCTAGGTCATAGCAGCTCAGACGAGGCACCAAGCAGTGTGGGTGGGTAGCGTTTCCACAGAGTGTTTCCAGAGTGGCCAGCCTGAAATGTGGGTGTCAGGGACAGATGCGGAAGGTGATTTTTACAATATAGCGATATATCAGATTACTTTATTTGTCGCCATGGAAGCCAGGATTAGTGATTTAGAAGTAGCTAAAACACTGCAGGCTGCGGCTGGATGTTAGCCGAAAGCTAGCTAGCCATGTTTTAAAGCACCTCTTCCTGAGGGCGTTTCAGGGCTATAGCTTCACCTCTATCGTTAGTTTTTAAGTCAAAATGCGTCTGTTCTCCCTTTTCTGTCTACACACTTGTCTGCTTGTAAGTACTCTGTGATTGTGTGCTGCCGAAGATGCTCCTCTGCTCGTAAAACCAGCAATGTCACGACGCGTCGTCATACCCGTTAAATTAAAAGGGGGGCGGGGATCGGTATTTTTTAGAGGCGGTATAGTATCGAATATGATTCATTAGTATCGTGGTACAATAATAGTACCGGTATACTGTACAATTCTGGATTAGGCATGCTAGCGCTTTGTCAAATAAAAAAGTAGCGATCCCAACTTCTAGTAGACATGCTCTTTTTTTGCACGTTGCACAAACAAAGAATCGTTTTTTTTTTTCAGATTATAATATTTTTAGGATTGTGGGAAGCCATAATCAAAATCAAAATGTGATTGACTGTCAAGCCCCATGTTGATCCCAATTTAAAGGAGAATTTGTTAGCCTCTGAACAATTTGCAAACATACTTGTAATGATGTATTGCAGACTTGGCAAATTAAGGCCGGGGGGCCACATGCGGCCTGTTACGATTTTCAATCCGACCCACCGGACGTTCTTCATACATTTTTCAGACCTTTAACCTCAAAACTGTTGCCGCCATTGTGATGTGCAGTGCTGTTTTTAAATGATCGTAAGTCTTGAATTATAGAAAGTAGTTCAATGGTCAAAATCTGCGCTTTTGGGTGTTCTAGATAGATGGATAGATAGATAGATAGTACTTTATTGATTCCTTCAGGAGTTATAGGAGTTTTTATGGTCATCTATGTCACAGCGGCTCAGACGAGGAACAAACCAGAGGGGGCGGGGTTTGTTTTCAGAGCAGCCAGCCCGAAACGCGTGTGTCAGAGACAGTGGGGAAGCAGATTTTTACTTGATCATTTGTCATATTGTAGGTGTTTGTTACACTTGCATTCATATATTGCTGTTTTTTACATTGTTGTCATGTTTTGCTTGATTGTAAAAGATGCCCAACTACCGAGGAGCCGGTCTGAGAAGTAAAATAGGAACGAGCTTGTTAATATTCAGTCTTTTATTGTTCATAGTTAATATTGTAAATCCCACTTTCTTTATTTTCATTTACAGTTTGGGTGTCCCACTAAGTAAAAAACTGTAAAAATCCATTCCGTTTTTTTGAGGTGGTGTGTCATAAATTATCTAGAATTCTATCGGACATTGGGACTTTTGGTATTGGTTTCCCTGAAAAAAGGAACCCAAACACTAGGGCTGGGCGATGTGGCCTTTTTTTATTATCTCAATATTTTTTGGGCATATCGCGATACACGATATATATCTCAATATTTTGCCTTAGCCTTGAATTAACACTTGATACATATAATCACAGCAGTATGATGATTCTTTGTGTCTACATTAAAACATTCTTGTTCATACTGCATTAATGTATGCTCATTTTAAACTTTCATGCAGAGAAGGAAATCACAACTAAGTCAATTGACAAAACCGTATTTATTGAACAGTTATTAGCAGGTGACTTTTCAAATACTACATATTAGGAGTAATGCTAATTTTGGTAGCAACGCTTGTGCCCCACACTTGACAAATTAAAGTTGTCTTTTCGACATCTTCCCGCTTCAAACCGAACCACCGCCAGACGATGGAATCCGCCGCTGTTTGGCTTGGGAATTAATTCTTCCTTCATTTGTTACCAGAGCCGCACCTTCTTTCTCTCGTATTACCACTCGCACGGCTTCGCTAGCATCACAGCTAAAGTTACCCATGCTGCTACCTCTCTGCCCCACGAGGACGTATGCGTATGTGGCGTATGACGTGACAGTATGTGACTTTTGTAAGAAGGTTCGCTTACTGTCTGTGAGAAGGAGACACAAGAAGTAGTGGGAAGAGCCTGTAGTGTAATGCCAGCAGCTAAAAGCAACTGCGTGAGAACGTATACTCGAATATCACGATATAGTCATTTTCTATATCGTACAGAGACAAATCCGCGGTATATCGATATATCGCCTAGCCCTAACTGTAGATGTTTGTTACCCTTGCATTCATCTATTGCTGTTTTTTGCATTAGGTTTTTGCTTGATTATAAATGATACACTACTATCGAAGAGCTGGTCTGAGAAGTAAAAGAGGAGCGATCTTGTTAATATTCATTGTTTTATTATTCATAGTTAATATTGTAAATCCCACTTTCTTTATTTCCATGTACAGTTTGACTGTCCCAGTAAGTAAAAAAACTGTAGAAGTTAATTCCGTTTTTTTGAGGTGGTGCGTCATAACTTGTCTAGAATTCTATCGGACATTGTGACTTTTGGTATTGGTATTCCTGAAAAAAGGGGCCCAAACACACATACTGTACAGCAGGTTTTTACAGCTAAATGTGTATATATAATTTATTCTCTGCATACACATTGGCCCACCCCAGACACATTTTTTTTATCTCAATGTGGCCCCCAAGTCAAAATATTTGCCCAGCTCTGATGTACTGTAATGAAAGCCATCCAGCTTCTTACGCAGAGCCGTTTTTGGTTTTGTCCTGGAAGCTTGCTTTTCTGCTTCCCATCTTTCCTGTTCATCATCGTGTTTACGTGTTAGGGAAGTCTACTCCGAGTGCGGCACCTACACCTCCAGGGGACTTTAGTCCACAGACACCTGCTTTGCAATCTGCAGTGTTGTCATCACATCACATCCGAGTGAAAGATCCTCGATGGAACACGTGCGTCCTGCTGGAGCGTATTCATGGTTGCTCGTGTGTGCACGTGCCTCCCTCTCTTCAAACGGGCCCTCCCAATAATGGAGGAGTTGTAAAGGTCTGGCAATAAGCCCCTTGCTGAATTACCCCTCGACCTCTTCAACTCCCCCGCGCTCCGTCTGGCTCGAGCGTCTTAAAGAGGGTTCATTTTGATTTGTCACACAGTGGTCACTATTATGAAATCCTGATCAGACTTACACGTGATGGCGATAACCGCTTTGGTTATTTAAATACTGTGATGTCACAGCAACCAATCATAGTGTAACTCGCCCTTAAATTAAACAATGACGTTATAAAAGCCTCACAATGCGTTGCTGTGTGCTGACATTATCTGTAAGTGTTAAAATGTTCCCCATCATCCTGTTTTTTGTTGTTTTTTGGTGTACCATGTTGACAAAGCTCCAACATAGGGAGACACAAATTGGATATTTTAGAACACATTACGAAGGTCCTGAGTAGTCTGAGTTCAATCCCAGGCTCAGGATCTTTCTGTGCGGAGTTTGCATGTTCTCCCTGTGACTGCGTAGGTTCCCTCCGGTACTCCGGCTTCCTCCCACCGCCAAAAACATGCACCTCGGGATAGGTTGATAGGCAACACTAAATGGTCCCTAGTGTGTGAATGGGTAAATGTGGAAGTGGTGTCAAAGCGCTTTGAGTACCTTGAAGGTAGAAAAGCGCTATACAAGTACAACCTATTTATTTATCTGTGTTGGCCCTGTGATGAAGTGCGACTTGTCCAGGGTGTACGCCGCCTTCCGCCCGAATGCAGCTGAGATAAGCTCCAGCACCCCTCGTGTCCCCAAATGGGACAAGCAGTAGAAAATGGATGGATGGAGAACATTTTACACCAGAGCTGGGCAAATATTTTGACTCGGGGGGGCACATTGAGAAAAAAAAATTGTCTGGGGGTGGCCAATGTGTATGTGTCTGTGAATTATATATACACATAAAGGGGCGGTATAGTTCGGTTAGTAGAGTGGCCATGCTAGCAACTTGAGGGTTGCAGGTTCGATCCCCGCTTCCGCCATCCTAGTCACTGCCGTTGTGTCCTTGGGCAAGACACTTTACCCACCTGCTCTCAGTGCCACCCACACTGGTTTAAATGTAACTTAGATATTGGGTTTCACTATGTAATAATAATAATAATAATAATAATAATAATGGATTAGATTTATATCGCGCTTTTCTATTGTTAGATACTCAAAGCGCTCACAGAGAAGTGGGATCTCATCATTCATTCACACCTGGTGGTGGTAAGCTACATCTGTAGCTACAGCTGCCCTGGGGTAGACTGACGGAAGCGTGGCTGCCAGTTTGCGCGTACGGCCCCTCCGACCACCACCAATCATTCATTCATCATTCATTCACCAGTGTGAGCAGTACCGGGGGCAAGGGTGAAGTGTCCTGCCCAAGGACACAACGGCAGCGATTTTGGATGTCAATAGGTGGGGAGCGAACCTGCAACCCTCAGGTTTCTGGCACGGCCGCTCTACCCACTACGCCATGCCGCCCCCAAAAATGTATGTAAAAGCGCTATATAAATATAATTCACTTCATTTCACATTTAGCCATAAAAATATGCTGAACATTATGTGTTAAGGTTCCTTTTTTTCAGGAACACTAATACCAAACGTCACAATGCCTGATAAAATTCTAAAAACGGTATCACAGACCACCACAAAAAAATGGAATGGATTTTACAGTTTTTTCCTGAATGGGACTCCCGAAATGCACATTAAAATAAAGAAAGTGGGATTTACAATGTTAACTATGTACAATAAAAGACTGAATATTAACAACAACATGAACATTGCTCCTCTTTTACTTCTCAAACCAGCTCCTCGACAGATGTGTATCTTTTACAATCAGGCAAAACACAACAAAAATGTTAAAAAAACAGCAAAATATGAATGCAAAGTGTAATGAACACCTACAATATGATATATTCTCACGTAAAAATAAGCTTCCGCATCTCTTTGACTCACGTGTTTTGGGCTGGCTGCTTTGAAAACAAACCCAGTCCATTCTGGTTTGTTCCTCATCTGAGTTGCTGTGATTTAGATGACCGTAATAACTCGTATAACACCCAAAAGCGCAGATTTCGACCATTGAAGTACTTTCTATAGTTCAAGACTTGTGGTCATTCAAAAACAGCACTGCACATCATTATAGTTTTCAAGTTAAAGGTCTAAAAAAATTATTTTGAATAGATTTGGGCAAATTAAGGCCCGGGGGCCACATGCGGTCCGTTGAGCTTTTCAATCTGACTCGCCGGACATTCCCAAATAATTTTGTTACATCTTTAAGATGGAAAGTGTAGCTGCCATTATAATGTGCAGTGATGTTTTCTACCAACCGTAAGTCTTGAACTATAGAAAGTATTTCAATGGTTGGAATCTGCGCTTATCGATGATATACCAGTTACTATGGTCATCTAATTAATTACTATGGTAATGTAAGTCACAGCTGCTCAGACGAGGCACCAAGCAGTGTGGGTGGGGAGAGTTTCCACAGACGCGGAAGGAGATTTTCACAACAAAGTTTATGTTGTACCCTTTGCGTTCATATTTCACTGTTTGTTGGATTTTGGTTGCGTTTCACTTGATTGTAAAATGTGTCGATCGAATGGGGGTGTGAAGTTCATATTTTGTCAATATTCAGCGTTTTATCCTTCATAGAAAAATGTAAAATCCCCTTATGTTTTTTAAGGCGGTCTGTCATAACGTTTTTAGCATTCAATCAAACATTTGATTGATTGATTGATTTGATTGATACTTTTATTCGTAGATTGCACAGTTCAGTACATATTCCCATATTCCGTACAATCGGCCACTAAATTGTAACACCAGAATAAGTTTTTCAACTTGTTTAAGTCGGGGTCCACGTTAATCAATTCATGGTAATAATGCACAATAATGCTCACATTATTGTGAGGTTTTGTATTAGTATTCATAAAAATAGATATACCAGCCCCCAGACACATTTTTTTCTCTAAATGTGGCTCCCGAGTCAAAATAATTGCCCATGCCTGATGTAGAATGTCCGGCGGGCCGGATTGAAAACATTAAGTGGCCCAGGTCTACTTTATACTCTCAAAAATAGGTATTTATTTGGTATTTACTGTATTTCCCTTCGGCAGCTTCTCTATATTTTAATGGATAAATGTCTGCGGTTTAGATGTTAACATTCTTGGCTGGCGTTAAACTCATTCTGCTTCAGTATGGTGCAGACATTCTTTAATTCAATGAATGTAATCTTTTTCTTCACAGCACTGTCCTCCACACTCACTTTCTACCTTCTCATGCTTGGAAAAACAAAGTTGTGTCCATCTTTTGCTATAAGCTAATGGTAGCGAGTAAGACCTGATGTTTGGGGCGACCCTTACTGTGACATTTGTCGCGGCAACCAACATTTTTGTTTGCAACCGAAAGCATAACAATTAGCCGAGAAACTGCTGTTTGTTCAAAACACTCATAAGTTGGGACACTCTTAAGTTGAGGTACCACTGTAATAATAGGTATTGTCTATTAGTTAACACATTTTTAATGCATAAGTATTTTTAAGGTACTGTTGCAATGTTACAGATGTGTACTTAATATCACCTTGTACCCTTTTTGGTCGTATGAAGGAATACTTCCGGCCTCCAATACCAATATTATAGTTTTGTGAAAACATTATTTGAAAAACGTATCTATAGGTACTAGTGTTGTCCCGATACCAATATGTTGGTACCACAATTATTTTGATACTTTTTGGTACTTTTCTAGATAAAGGGGACCACAAAAAACTGCATTGTTGGCTTTGTTTTAACCAGACATCTTAAAGTACATTAAACATATGTTTATTATTGCAAGTTTGTCCTTAAATGAAATAGTGAACATATAAGATAACTTTTGTTTTATTAGTAAGTAAGCGAAGAAAGGCTCTTAATTTAGTCTGCTGACATATGCAGTAACATGTTGTCATTTTCCATTCTAGTATTTTGTCAAAATTATTAAAGACAAGTGGTAGAAAATGTTTTATTAATCTACTCGTTCATTTACTGTTAATATCTGCTTACTTTTTCTTTCAACATGTTCTATCTACACTTCTGTTAAAATGTATTAATTACTTATTCTTCTGTGTTTTGGATGTTTTACATTAATCTTGAATAATACCACACATTTGGGTATCAATCTTATACCAAGTAGTTACAGAATCATACATTGGTCATATTCAAAGTTTTCATGTGTCCAGGGACATATTTAATGAGTTTATGAACATGATATGAATTTTAAAAAAACAAAAGATGATGTTTTGATTCAAAAAAATATCGACATAATCATAGTAGTATCAATTAAAAACGTGCCTGTACCTGATACCATTACAGTGGATGTTTGGTATCGATCCACCAATGGCGTTTGTTTACATTTTGACGCCGGTGAGCTACGGTGTGTAGTGAAGCATGTTTAGCTATTCTTCGTCCTGCAGGGATGATATTTGTAAGAAACTTACTTTATTTGTCGCCATGGAGGCGAGGATTAGTGCTTTTGAAGTAGCTAATACACTACAGACGGTGGATGGACTTTAGCGTCTAGCTAGCTAGCCATTTCTTGAAGCACCTCTTCCTGAGCGTGTTTCAGTGTTATAACTTTCCCTTTATCTTCAGTTTTTAAGCCAACATGCGTCCGTTCTCCCTTTTCTGTCTGCACACTGTGTCTGCTTGTAAGTACTCAGTGATTGTGCGCTGCCGAACATGCTCCTCTGCTCATAAACTAGCAATGACACGACGTGATAACAACAGGGGCGCGGTGGGGTGCGGCACCGGTACTTTTCAGAGGCGGTATAGTACGGAATAGGATTCATTAGTATTGCGGTACTACATTACCACCGGTATACCGTACAACCCTAATAGGTACAGACATTTTCTTGTCTCGTACATCTGTTTTTTAGTGTACAATTAAAAAAAATCCTTGAAATTATGTACTGGACCAAACTGAAATAAACCATGCTGCTTGAGAAAATCAGACTTACCCTCCATCTCAATGACATCCCGTTTTATCACGGCACTGCCTTTTATTATTTTGGGTCATAAAACAACTGTTCTGTTTGTAACTGATGCAAATGACATGGAAAGCTTGTTCTGTTCAACATGTAAAGCATACCTCATATCCTAAGGTAGCATTCCGAAAACTGATCGGGACCCAAGACGGCCACAGTTCACATTATTTGTTGGTGATACTTTATCTATGGGTGTGTTTTGTATTCCCCTTTGGAATAACATCTTGCTGACAGTGACGTGGTAGCTTGGATCTTTCTGTTTACACTGCAGTCAAATTGGCTGTTACCGAATTCACATACAATTTTTATTTAAAAGAAAAATCTGCATTAAATAGAGACCTGATTGCGATTGGAAGACCCCTTATTTAATTTGTGCCTCGTTCGAACTATTCAATAATGGTAGTCACTATATTGTAGTGTAAATACAGCCAGCCTTGGATCAAAATTGAGTCTTAAAATTGGGCTTGTTACCCAGGAAGATAACTGTAATTTGATGATTATGATTAGAAATAACCATTAAATTCCTTAAAATTGTTGCTCCCGCTCTATTTTACAACTTAACTGACTGAAACGACAGCACATTTAAAGTGACAAAGTACATGAAAGGGTCGAGAATGGGCCCACTGTTCTGTATAATTATTGCTCTCTTTATGGACCATTGACCTAAAAGATGAACCCTTAAATCCTTTTTGACATAAGACCGTTCCAGTGCTGACACTTACGAGAACTACTTAGTCGTAGTCAACGACGCACCAAGTTAACGCGTAGCTGTTGTATGTTTATGATGTTGGAGAACATTAATGAACATGAGCTAAAATTCAGGCCTCAAAGACGATTAGCAAAAGTTGGGAATCTTAAGTTTTTATTGTATGACCAGTTCTAGACTTTGTGTTTGTAGTATTTTTTTTTTAAAGATGTTTTTACACAAGTACTAAAACTATGAACAAAACTGATAATGTTTTGTTTTAAAACATCACGCGCACTTGGGATGTTTCGATCAGGGTTGTATGTTGTGAGATAGACTGATACCTATCACATGTATTTAACTGTACATTTTTCAATTTATTTATAGCGAATGCTATTGACTGTTTGACCGTCATTACGCCCACTATTTAAACTAGCTACTTATTCTCCTTTATCATATACAGTTGTATGAGAAAAGCAAAGTTAATTGTACACAATAACTTAACACAATCTACGACTCTTTTAAATCCTTTGTTTTTTCCCCCCATGAAGTCCTTCTGTTTCCAGGTAATTATTCCCTGAGTTTGTAACTGCTGACAAAAACATCATAAAGGAAAAATAAATAGATAGATAAAAGATAATAGAAATATTGATTAAAAAACTCTACTATCGGTCATATGGAGACACATCAACTGTTGTTTTATTATATTTCCTCTCTCTACATTCTTGATAATCTACTTGTTAATTTCCTGTTAATATCTGCTTACTTCTGGTTCAAATCCCACCTAGTACCAACTTCGTCACGTCCGTTGTGTCCTGAGCAAGACACTTCACCCTTGCTCCTGATGGGTGCTGGTTGGCGCCTTGCATGGCAGCTCCCTCCATCAGTGTGTGAATGTGTGTGTGAATGGGTAAATGTGGAAGTAGTGTCAAAGCGCTTTGAGTACCTTGAAGGTAGAAAAGTGCTATACAAGTACAACCCATTTATTCATCATTTATTTACTTTGTGCTGTAACACGATTCCATCTACATTTCTTCATTTTTTTCTAAGCAATTTCAGTATATCTTGGTGGTGCTTTAAACGAGCTTAAGTGCTAGTTTAGCGATTAACATGCCTGCTCCGAGCTTGCTTTCGGTGTGTAACTTGTTAAGCCTCGTCCTCCATTGATAATGACGCTTAATAATGATACTACGAAATGTGGTTTGTTTGCTGTAAAGGAGGTGATAATTATTCATTTAGGCAAATGCTCCACACTGTGTACGGAGGCCCATTGTCTGCCGAGGGACTATCAGCCAGAGGGGATCGGTGTTTGTGATTGACAATAAAACGAAACCCTAACCCGATCAGTCGGCATATCCCTAATGCATATGCATCATAAAAAGGTTCAGTATATATGTGTGGGGCAGCACGGTGAAACAGGGGTTAGTGTATGTGCATCAGAATACGAAGGTCCGGAGTAGTCCTGGGTTCAATCCTGGGCTCCGTATCTTTCTGTGTGGAGTTTGCATGTTTACACCGTGACTGCTTGGGTTCCCTCCGGGTACTCTGGCTTCCTCCCACCTCCAAAAACATGCACCTGTGGGTAGGTTGATTGGCAACACTACATCGGCCCTGGTGTGTGAATGTGAGTGTGAATGTTTGTCTATCTGTGTTGGCCCTGCGATGAGGTGGCGACTTGTCCAGGGTGTACCCATGCCTACCACCCGAATGCAGCTAAGATAGGCTCCAGCTCCCCCCGCGACCCCGAACGGGACAAGCAGTAGAAAATGGATGGATGGATATGAATATATGGACTAAAATGACAAGGTTTATGGAAGAAGGACAACAGTTTAAACCACAGTCTCTAATATTATTTATCCTGAATTCTTAGTCACTACACTATTATATATTCTATTTATCTATTGATTTATTATACAGTGTATGTATGTATATACTCTTACATGCCTCCTTTTATTATTCAGTAAGCTATCTATTATAAAACTCTTTTTTTTTTTCCATTGTTTTCCCAATTAGTAAATGGTAACATGTTAAACACGGGAAGTAAACACACTATCAGAAATTGCCTAGAAATGAAGACTGGCTATGGTTCAACAAACTCTGCTTCTTCCTGCTCTTTCTAAGGCATGTTAAATTGCATGATATATCCTTAATTAAATTTTGGTGAACGAGTTCAAATAAATGAAACCATTGGAGCCTATCTCTCTCTCCCGAGCTGTCCTGTTCATTCCTCCCCCGTTCAACCCTGTCATGATGACTCAATGAGGAGTTCCAACCTGTTTTACTGGAACCACTACACACTAAGCTGCCTGCACTTGTGGTTTATATCTTCCAAATGTAATGTTTTGGTTGTTCATGTTGCTGCTTTTGTTAAAGCCAGCAAACCCTAGCTTGCAGTCTAGATGTGTCGGTAAACTCCGATGCAGTCTTCTGACAGCTTGAGAGGGTGGTGAGTCTGACTGTATGTAAATGACCCGCACAGAGAAGTGTATTGTGGTTGGTGTATAAAGCTGTATCTGCACAGACTGGCACTGTAAATGTCTTGTTTTGGCTATAACCGAGTTCTGTTTCTGTGCAACTTTTCATTTTCTTTGTGGTTGGAGTAGAGGAGGCCAGATAGCAGAGGGGGTCCGGTGTAATAATAATGCTCTGTTAGGGCTGTCAGCAGCTTCTCCAGAGGGAGGGCTGGGGTCTCTGGTAAACCTCAGCAGCTATACCATCACACATGACTGACAGGAGTACAAGATTATTGATACAGTAAACACAAGCTTGTGCATTTCATTAATTGAAGTTTCAATGCTCTTTGCCATGTGCGACTTTATCTTTCACATTTCAACTATTACGTTCCTTTGCTTTAGCTTGAACCACACTTATTCTAAGACCCTGTCTACATTAAGCCGGGAAACTCATTAAACAAATAATTAATTAACCTAAGCCCCGTTTCTGCCAAACTAAACCATTGTTTAAGCTTCCTCTCCTTTGATAATTTTTTACACGGGTATGTGCGCCGTCTATTTCTTGAATTTCCGGCTCTTAGCTTGATATGGACTTTTTGATCGTTTACAAACTGAGTTAGGAGAGGAAGTGACATCAGAAAGATTGCGCCACAGCCAGCTTCATAACAGACACTTGTGGAAATCACACATGAATACCTTAAAAGAAGGAAACGTGTGATTACAGCTATTTGGGATACAACACATCTCGGACGGCAGCATAACAATATTGAGCCACGGTTTTGGATAAGGCCTGGAAGAATGGCAGCCGGGTGGAATATGTGTGTCAACGAGTGTGTTGTGCCACAGGAACGGCAAGAGAACTTTCAAATGTCCAGGTCAGCTGTGATTCTACTGAGCAAAAAACTTTGTCCATTTGTCAAAGGGAAGACAACGAAAATGCGGGCTCCCGTGGAGTACTATGGAAAACAGCGAATGCATTTGGACTGGCAAAGCAGACTATCAGTTATTGTCCGCCATGTACATTCTTGCGCATAAGTTTAAATACCCTGGGAGGATTTATAATTTCTTGGCCATTCTTCAGAGCATATGAATGATAACACAAAAACCTTTCTTCCACTCATGATTAATGGTTGCGTGAAGCTATTGGTAAACAACTGCATTTACTCTTTTTAAATCAAAATGACAAAAGAAAGTACCCAAATGACCCTGATCAAAATTGTATATACTCCAGTGACTTTGAGCTGAAAAAATTTACAAAAGTTGACATAGACAGGTTTGAATGGCTAATCAAGGTTCCAATCCTCACCTGTGACATGTTTGTTTCTGCGCAATTGTCACAAAGTATCCCGCTTGCATTACTCCAAACTGCACAGAGACAAGCCTCAAAATTTCTGGAACAAAGTAATTTGGAGTGATGGCTTTCTTCTGGCGACTCGACCATGCAGCCCATTTTTCTTCAAGTGCCTCCTTATTGTGCATCTTGAAACAGCCACACCACACATTTTCATTGAGTCCTGTATTTCAGCTGAAGTTATTTGTGGACTTTTCTATGCATCTCAAACAATTTTCCTGGCAGTTGTGGCTGAAATCTTTGCTGGTCTACCTGAATCCCTCATTTTCCACTTCTTAATCAGCGTTTGAACGCTGCTGATTGGGATTCTCAATTCATTGGATATCTTTTTATAACTCTTTCCTGTTTTATGCAGGTTCATTACCTTTTCTCGCAGATCCTTTGACAATTATGTTGCCTTCCCCATGACTCAGAATCCAGAAACATCTGTGTAGCACTGGATGAAAGATCCAATGGTCTGTCAGAAGCCCAGAAACTCTCATTAATTACAAACATGTCACATGTGAGGATTGGAACCTTGATTAGCCATTCAAACCTGTTTGTGTCAACTTTTGTGCATGTTATCAGATCAAAGTCACTGGGGTATGAAAACTTTTGATCAGATTCATTTGGGTACTTTCTTTTGTCATTTTGATTTAAAAAGAGTAAACACAGTTGTTTGCCAATAAATAGCTTCACACAACCATTAAGCATGAGTGGAAGAAGGGTTTTTGTGTTATATACTCTGAAGAATGGCCAAGAAATCATTAATTCCCCCAGGGTATGTAAACTTATGAGCACAACTCTATGTCGAGCGATTACCCAACGTCTAATTTTGTACTCCATAACTATTGTGACAACATAACCACTGAAAAACATAAGTGTTTATTATTTTTTGACAGTAGTTTAGATAGAAACATTTTACAACAGGAAGTAAGCATATATTAACAGTAGGGCTGGGCGATATACCCGATATACATATATCGATATAAATCGATATATATATATATTGGGTTTGTCTCTGTGCGATATAGAAAATGACTGTATCGTGATATTCGAGTATACGTTCTCACGCATTTGCTTTTAGCTGCAGGCATTACATTAGAGGCTCTTCTCGCTCTTTCCTGTCCCTCCTTCTCACAGACAAGCGCAACTTCTTACACACGTCACGTCATACGTCACATACGTATACGCCCTCGCGGAGCAGAGAGGTGGAAGCATGGGTAACGTTAGCTGTGATGCTAGCAGAGCCGTGCGAGTGGTGATACGAGAGAGAAGGTACGAATGAAGGAAGAATTAATTCTCGGTGGTTTGGCTTCAAGGGGGAATACGTCGAACAGACAACCGTAATTTGTCAAGCATGCGGCAAAAACGTTGCTATAATATGTAGCATCATTTGAAGTCACCTGCTAGAGAATGAAGAGTACTTACTCCGCATGTCAACATCTCTGTTCGGTGCCATACGCCCACACCATCAAAATGCTGAGGCAAACATTTCTAGATCAACACCGTATGAAAAAAATAGTCAACAGAATTTAATAACGTCCGTGGTAACTTATAACATAGCGAAAGACGACTACTATTTGATTTCCTATTATGCAGCTCATTTTTATTTGACACTTAAAATGTCTCTGACAATCTTGCACTTTTTGTTTTGAAAATGACATGAATGTTTGAGCCACTGCTTAATAACTGTTTAAGAAATACAGTTTTGGTCAATTGACTTAGTTGTGATTTACCTCTCTGCATGAAAGTTTAAAAGTGGGATATAATAATGCCGTATGAAGACGAATGATTTACTGTAGACACATAGAATCATCATATTACTGCAATTATATGTATTAAGTGTTAATTCAAGGCTAAGGCAAAATATCGAAAAATATAGCGTGTATCACGATATGGCCTAAAAATATTGAGATATTAAAAAAAAAAAGGCCATATCGCCCAGCCCTAATTAACTGTAATTTAGGAAGTAGATTAATAATAGTTTTGAGACAATAATAGAACTGAAAACGCAATATATTACTGCATACATCAGAAGCCAAATTAGGAGCCATTGTAACCCATTTTGAAATGGTTCCATTGCCATTTATATACCAAATAATGTATTGTGATATCTAATGTTGTTGCAGGAGGCTGGAATATATATCGTGATATAGATTTTACACCATATTGCCCATCTCTGTATACAAGGTATGAAATTGATCAGGGTCTGCTTTCAGCCCATCCATTTTCTACCGCTTAGGCGGTAGTGGGGATGGCTGGAGCCTCACCTGAAATAAATCATCACATGATTTTTATTGAACACAAACTTCACATTTTTAGTCTCTGTTCCCTTTTTGTCCGGCGAGTTAAGGGCGCGTTAGAAAAGAGGCTGCTGCTGCTGCTCCGTGACAAGAAACTAATGTCAAGCGAGACTGACACCTGTGGCTGTGTATCCAGCCCACCCTTCCCCCGTTCTGCTTCCTGTACCGCCTCCAACCCAAACCCTACCCCCGGCTCACCATGCTGCCTCCCTGCTGCACTGAAAGGAAGCCACACCTTCCTCCAAAGAGCAGTCTGCTTTGCATATTAACGCTTGGGTTGCTGCAACCATGGGACTGATGAAGTGTTGCTTTTGCTGTTTTATACATATTAATAAGAAGTAAAATAATACGTATCGTTAGATGGAAAAAATAGGGTTGTTGCAACCATAGGACTGATGAAGTGTTGCTTTTGCTGTTTTATACATATTAATAAGAAGTAAAATAATACATATAGGTAGATGGAAAAAAATTGTGATGGAAAGATCAAGTAATTTGAGGGTTATACTGTGGAAATGTGTATATTTGCTAATGACAAATCTAATCTTTTTTCTTAAAAACCCTGTTTCCATATGAGTTGGGAAATTGTGTTAGATCTAAATATAAACGGAATACAATGATTTGCAAATAATGTTCTGCCCATATTCAATTGAATGCACTACAAATACAATATATTTGATGTTCAAACTCATAAACTTAATTTTTTTTTTTTGCACTTAACTAACTTAGAATTTCATGGCTGCAACACGTGCCAAAGTAGTTGGGAAAGGGCTTGTTCACCACTGTGTTACATCACCTTTTCTTTTAACAACACTCAATAAATGTTTGGGAACTGAGGAAACTAATTGTTGAAGCTTTGAAGGTGGAATTATTTCCCATTCTTTTTTTATGTAGAGCTTCAGTCGTTCAACAGTCCGGGGTCTCCGCTGTCGTATTTTACGCTTCATAATGCGCCACACATTTTCGATGGGAGACAGGTCTGGACTGCAGGCGGGCTAGAAAAGTACCCGCACTCTTTTACTACGAAGCCACGCTGTTGTAACATGTGCTGAATGTGGCTTGGCATTGTCTTGCTGAAATAAGCAGGGGCGTTCATGAAAAAGAGGGCGCTTAAATGGCAGCATATGTTGTTCCAAAACCTGTGTGTACCTTTCAGCATTAATGATGCCTTCACAGATGTGTAAGTTACCCATGCTTTGTGCACTAATGCATCTCCATACCATCACAGATGCTGGCTTTTGAGCTTTGCTTCGAGACCAATCTGGATGGTTCGCTTCCCCTTTGGTCTGGATGACACAATGTCGAATATTTCCTAAAACAATTTGACATGTGGACTCGTCAGACCACAGAACACTTTACCACTTTGCATCAGTCCATCTTAGATGATCTTGGGACCGGAGAAGCCGGGAGCATTTCTGGATGTTGTTGATAAATGGCTTTCGCTTTGCATAGTAGAGTTTTAACTTTCACTTTCAGATGTAGCGACAAACTATTAAGTGACAGTGGTTTTCTGAAGTGTATTTGAGCCCATGTGGTGATATCCCTTAGAGATTGATGTCGGTTTTTGATACAGTGCCGTCTGAGGGATCAAAGGTCACGGTCATTCAATGTTGGTTTCCGGCCATGCCGCTTACGTGGAGTTATTTCTCCAGATTCTCTGAACCTTTTGATGATATTGTGGACTGTAGATGCTGAAATCTCTACATTTCTTGCAATTGCACTTTGAGAAACGTTGTTCTTAAACTGTTTGACTATTTGTTCACACAGTTGTGGAAAAAGGGGTGTACCTCGCCCCATCCTTTCTTGTGAAAGACTGAGCATTTTTTGGGTAGCTGTTTTTATACCCAATCATGGCACCCACCTGTTCCCAATTAGCCTGCACACCTGTGGGATGTTTGAAATAAGTGTTTGATGAGCATTCCTCAACTTAATCAGTATTTATTGCCACCTTTCCCAACTTCTTTTTATGTGTTGCTGGCATCAAATTCCAAAGTTAATGATTATTTGCAACAACAAAAAAATGTTTATCAGTTTGAACATCAAATATTTTGTCTTTGTAGCATATTCTACTGAATATCGTTTGAAAAGGATTTTCAAATCATTGTATTCAGTTCATATTTACATCTAACAATTTCCCAACTCATATGGAAAGGGGGTTTGTACATGGTTTACAATATCCCTCTGCTTTACTTTGTTTTTAAATTATTTGTATTGGCTTCCTCCTTACCTCCAAAAACATGCACCTGGGGATAGGTTGATTGGCAACATTAAAATTGGCCCTAGTGTGTGAATGTGAGTGTGAATGTTGTCCGTCTATCTGTGTTGGCCCTGCGATGAGGTGGCGACTTGTCCTGGGTGTAAACGCCTTCTGCCCGAATGCAGCTGAGATAGGGTTCGCTGGAGCCTAACAACTCCGAAAGGGACAAGCGGTAGAAGGTGGATAGTTTTTATTCACAAAAATCACACATTTTTAATCCAATGAATATAAATGACGCAACTTCAACTCAGGGCTTCACGGTGGAAGAGGGGTTAGTGCGTCTGCCTCACAATACGAAGTTCCTGCAGTCCTGGGTTCAAATCCAGGCTCGGGATCTTTCTGTGTGGAGTTTGCATGTTCTCCCCGTGAATGCGTGGGTTCCCTCCGGGTACTCCGGCTTCCTCCCACTTCCAAAGACATGCACCTGGGGATAGGTTGATTGGCAACACTAAATTGGCCCTAGTGTGTGAATGTGAGTGTGAATGTTGTCTGTCTATCTGTGTTGGCCCTGCGATGAAGTGGCGACTTGTCCAGGGTATACCCTGCCTTCCGCCCGATTGTAGCTGAGATAGGCGCCAGCGCCCCCCGCGACCCCGAAAGGGAATAAGCGGTAGAAAATGGATGGATGGATGGATGAACTTCAACTCAATATTGTATTAACAAGCAATAGTCAGGATGGAAATTTACAAAGCAATTTAGAAGACATACAGTACAAATACAATATGTTTTTGTTTAAAAAAAAAAATAGCAACAGTATCAATCATAAAAATAATATGAAAAATGATGAAAAATTTATAACAACCAACAAAATAAATTACAATAATGAAAACAATAAAACAGTGTCTTATCTCATCAACTTGACAACCACACTGTAGACATTTGTTACCACACATAAGAATAGTTGTATTTTAAGTTAATTTAATGTTTAAAACAAATTAAAGTATTGGATCCCACAGTGTATTTTAAAAATGACTCCTTCTTATCGAATCTAGATGCCATTTTTTACAACTGATATCTCCATAGCCTGTGCATACCAGTCATTATGAGTTGGACTTCTCTACTTAATTCCCATTCTGAGAGGAGTGATCGCATTTATAGTGGGTTTTGATATTCCATATTATTTTTGCCACCTCTCCATTGATATGTTTCATAAAATATCCGTTATTACCGTATTTTTCGGAGTATAAGTCGCTCTGGACTATAAGTCGCACATGCCGAAAATGCATAATAAAGAAGGAAAAATATATATATGTAAGTCGCACTGGAGTATAAGTTGCATTTTTTGGGGGAAATTTATTTGATAAAACCCAACACCAAGAATAGACATTTGAAAGGCAATTTAAAATAAATAAAGAATAGTGAACAACAGGCTGAATAAGTGTACGTTATATGACGCATAAATAACCAACTGAGAAGGTGCCTGGTATGTTAACGTGACATGTTACGGGAAGAGTCATTCAAATAACTATAACATATAGAACATGCTTTTCTTTTACCAAACAATTTGTCACTCCTAATTGCTAAATCCCATGAAATCTTATACGTCTAGTCTCTTACGTGAATGAGCTAAATAATATTATTTGATATTTTACGGTAATGTGTTAATTTCACACAATTCGCTCCTGAGTATAAGTCGTACCCCCGGCCAAACTATGAAAAAAACTGCGACTTATAGTCCGAAAAATACGGTATATATAACTGGCAAGAAGAGTTCGCTTTACAGTCATTCCGTGACTAAGTACTTAGTCAGCATGCTTTGAAAACTGTTTAGCCTTGTTACAGTTGTGGATTAATAGGAAATATTATTGTTTTGTTCTGTGCAATTCATTTTTGTCACATATCAATAATGATATGCTTATTACTTCTACCTTCAATATTAGTCTTATTTTGTGTATTCCGAAGAACCAGTGTCCTCTGTAGTACATATTTTGATTTTGGGTCTATTTATTGTGTCAGAGTTACAGGAGCGTTACTGTGTTTTGTAAGGACCTTCTGCAAAAAAGCTTGTCACAGAATATCTCTATGACAGCATTCTAGTGTTTTTAATAGGGTGTAACGATATTGTAGTGAAACAAAAACTTAGTAGGCGTAGTTTTTTTCTGGCGCTTTTGAATTGGCCGGTCGAAAAATACACTACATCTCCCATAATCCTCTGCGTAGCGCAAGACCAGAAGTTGGGGCGGGCGTGAAACGTAATAAAGAGTCAAAAAGTAGGAATCATGCAACAGAAGTGTGATCGCCATAGATAAGAGGAATTGTTTTTTTATGGACCTTTCATCAAAGTCCATTCGTAACATTTTGAGTTATGTTGCTGTCAAACGCGAAAACATAACCTATTTGGCCGAGGTCTGCATACTAAAGCGCATCTTGGTCTCGAGCGTTTCCATGGCGACCCAGAGTGGGTCACGGGTCACCGTCGAGGAGGAAAAGCATCCGGTCGGAGCGGTGACTGTGCACACAACAGGAAATATGAGAAGCTACTTCATAAACCATCACCTGGAAAATATATTTAAAGCCAACCAACTTAAAATCAATTTTTTGAGATATTGACATTATTAAAAGTTAAATTGTCAGATGTGTGTGCTTGAAACAGTGGATGTTTCCACGCAATTATTTGCACTTAAAAATACATGTTTTTAGTAATAAATATGATTCGAACATTTGAGCATTATATTTGTATAAAATTATCCTAAACATTCCTGCCACTTAATTTTACACACTGGATTTTTTTTACCAAGTTTTATTTTTTTGAGTGGGGGGGGACAATTACACAATAATGTCGTACCGAGGTCTCAGTACAGTGATCATTTTCTACCATGAGATTTTGATATCGTTACATCCCTCCTTTTTATAAAATCTGCTGCAAAAATGTAAATCTCTCGCAACTTGTTTTAACTGAACTCAAGGGCCACCAGTTGAATAGCCCGATAAAGTGAGGGCCTCGAATGGAATCTTGAGGAACACCACTAGTGTATCCGAATAAGTTAAACAAACGACTAGGATTGTACAGTATACAGTACAGTATATTACCACGATACTAATGAATCATATTCGGTAGGGGTGTAACGGTACGTGTATTTGTATTGAACCGTTTCGGTACGGGGGTTTCGGTTAGGTTCATAGGTGTACCGAATGACACGGACACATTAAGTAGCGCACCGCACGTTGTGTAAACAATGCACACCGAGGCATCATGAATTGATTAACGTGGACCCTGACGTAAACAAGTTGAAAAACTTATTCGGGTGTTATCATTTAGTGGCCAATTGTACGGAATATGTACTGTACTGTGCAATCTACTAATAAAAGTTTCAATCAATCAAAAAAACAACTCACGGCATGGTAGCAACGACTTGGCTATGATAGACTGACCATACTTCCTCTTTTCACGGGATACTGTATTTCCTCTTTGTGGGGCTGTCCAGGTGGAGTTTCTTAAATGCCTCAAATGTCCGGCATTTTAAGTCAGGGTGGCGTGTATTTTCAATGTACGTTCAGGGTTAAGAAGGGGTTACAAAAAAAAAAAAAAGTGCTGCACGCAGCAACATTGGTGAGGGAGGGGCAGAGACAGAGAGAGCGAGAGAGTTATGATAAATGCGCATGCATCTCCAGGCTCTGCTTTTTACCCATAGATATATCAGATTTTATTTTTTATTATCTATAGCAGGGGTGTCAAAAGTGTGCCTCGGAGGCCATTCGTGGCCCACAGCTAATGTTTTAAAGGCCCACGGCACATTCTAAAAATACTATTATAATAAACAAAAACATAAACAAAAGTGAAATAAAAAAGCTTAAAGGCTAAATGTACTTTAGAAAAAGTTGCAACGTTGACTAATAAAACAAAGCTGTTTGTTTTCTTTCAAACTGTCATTGCTCAAAACATGATATTGAATCGACATCAATGTTATTATGAATTATTGACCTATCCAAGTTTCTGATTACTTCACATCAAATATTCCACTAAGAAAAATATTTTTGGTGTAAGATTAAGCAAATTTGTTAAATAATCAAAAAATGTATATTTTGTTGTTTTGTTATTGTACCGAAAATGAACCGAACCGTGACCTCTGAACCGAGGTACGTACCGAACCGAAATTTTGGTGTACCGTTACACCCCTAATATCCGGTACTATACCGCCTCTGAAAAGTACCGGTTTCGCGCCTTAGTTGTGAAGTGAAGTGAATTATATTTATATCGCGCTTTTCTCTAGTGACTCAAAGCGCTTTACATTGTGAAAACCAATATCTAAGTTACATTTAAACCAGTGTGGGTGGCACTGGGAGCAGGTGGGTAAAGTGTCTTGCCCAAGGACACAACGGCAGTGACTAGGATGGCGGAAGCGGGAATCGAACCTGCAACCCTCAAGTTGCTGGCACGGCCACTCTACCAACCGAGCTATGCCACCCTTAACCTTGTAGATTTTTATAGTTACAATAGGTTAGGCTTTGTCAGTGTGCCATGTGTTACCCAGTTTCCCCTAGGGCAACAACATTAATATGTTTGATGAAACGTGATTATATGCATGAGTGTATGTATGTATATGTACAGTATATATATATATATATATATATATATATATATATATATATATATATATATATGTATATGTATATGTATATGTATATGTATGCTTGTACAGTGAATTTGTAATGCACGGCCGCTCTACCAACCGAGCTATGCCGCCCCATATGTATAAATTACATGACGAACAAACAATGTAACTGCCAAAAACCAGGATATCAGTCACCTACTACACCAATACATAATCCCACTACCATCAGGGCGCAGGTACAGAACCATCAAATTCGGGAGGGCCTGCCTCAAGAAAAGCCTTGTCCCTGCAGCTATAGCAGCCCTTAGCAGCAGGACCGGTTGACCTGTCTGACAAGCCTGTAAATGTGTTGGTCATGTTTGATGTCTTTTTGTTATTTTTGTTTTTGTGATGTGTAATGTCTATTGTTAAAATGTACAGCAGTGAAAATGATTTTTCCCTACGGGGACCAATAAATCTAAATCTAAAAACATATAGGGCTTAAAAGGGTGCCTTGAGGAACGCCTCAGGAATGTAAATTACAAGTGTTCTATGTTTGCTAGCAAGGTTAAAATGTAATTGCAAGGCTCTGCCCATGTGTTTACAGTGGTCCAAGTTTCTCTCCGACAGGAGCACTTTAGTGTTTTTCGGAATTTGCAGCAAAAATGTTTGTCTGCCAAGTTTTGAACCATACTCTGAGGCCAGTATGGTTACATTCTCGGCCCCTTTTTGGCCCCCGGGCCGCCAGTTGAAAAGAGCTACTGACTGTACATTAGTTTTACCACCTGTTGCTCTTTTGATGTGTGTTTGTTGGTTTAACTGCTGAGCGCTTGCACCTTGCTGTGCGTTATCAGACCATACATTAGTTACAGTAAGCTTGGACAGGAGTCCGTTCCTTAGCTACCAACGAGCAAGTGGACTCAGTTTCCAAAGTCCAAATTCCAAAGCAAACGCATGCCAGGTGGCTCTGATGCCGCCGCCGTCATTTCTGTTGTTGTTGTTCGTCGTTAACGGCCACATACGCAAGGCGGGCACCTGGGTTCTCATAAAGATAAAGACACCATGACTCCAGTTGGTCAGCAATGCAGATGTTTATTGACATAATCGTTTCAATATTGTACAATATATTGGACATATTGGTCAGCTTGACTGTTGGTTTTAGATGTCTGGCTAATGTTTGAATGACTGTTTTTGTTCATGTTTGCTGATCCCAATCCTTAATCACATGACTTGCCTTTATGGTGGAATGGAAACCTTCACAGGCATATTTATGGAGGAATTTGTCGTTGGAATAGATGCTCGTTCGATAACGAAGATTTCAAAGGCCGCAGCCTTTCTGTCACTAGGCCGCGAGGTCTCAAGCGAGCTCTCTCAACTGCACTGTTCCTGGCTGGCGGCCAGCCATGTATCCTCCTCGTTCCCGGCGCCATGTGCCAGCTGTTGCACATGGCCGCCTGAGTCGGGAGTCATCGAAAGGCCAGAGCCCCTCGTCAACTGCCGCCACTGGACCACAGGAAGACTTGCACTTCCTCTCTTGGACTGTTCTGTTTTTGCGTTGTTTGGGATTCATAGTCAGAACACCAGGTCTTGACACCATTTTTCATATTTCAACAAGCATGCTGCAGGTTTTGAGTTTCCTGATCATTTTTTGGCATCTCTCCATTGACTTCTTTCATAAAATGTGACATACTTATTCTTCTGTTTTTTTGGTTAATTCATATTAGTTTTGGGCGATACTACAAATTTGCATATCGCTCTAATACCATGTAACTACAGGGGCAGTATTGGTTGTACCAATACTGATACTTACACTTCAAATTTTCAAGATCATTAAATGATTCAATTTTTGATCACATATATAATCAGATTAAACACAACATAATTGTGTAACAATATTAAATATCTAAATTATTTTCTACTATTGGCTCTGATTTAAATCTATTGCTTTTGCCCTTACAGCTTTCCTGTGTCAAGGGACTTTTTTCCTGAGTTTGTAAACAATGTCACAAACAGCAAAAATCAAACTTCTGCCTTGTTTTTGATGAATATTTAAGCCTACTATGCTACTGTATTTTAATGTAGGTCATTATGGTAGTACTTGGGGAACCAAATGTTTTCTGAGGTGGTACTTGGTGATAAAAAGTTTGAGAACCCTTGCTATCCTGGATTAAGAGTTTAAAGGCGACTAAAGGGTGTTATTTCATGTCTTGAGGACTCTCGTAATGTTAAAAAAAACATATTTAGAAGGCTGTGGACCGGTATTTTCATGCCAACTAATGATTTGTACTTCGCGTATATTGAATTATTGTGGTCATGTCCGTAACCAATTACCAGCGATAAACATGGGATAACTGTACAGTCATTTTATGATTTAGCTACCCTGACTGTGCTCTGTGGTTGTCAAAGACTGTATTTACACTGCAGGCCAAAGTCACCCGAATCAGATTTTTTCCAGCTGACTATTAAGACTTCAAGTAAAATGGGGTCTTCATCAGACTCCAGTGTTAACGTGCACATGCCCAGATGTGGCCTCAAAGTCACTTGCATGCACAGTTCGATAAAGTGAAAACAAGGAAAGCTGACTATATTCCGTAAATGAACAAGGCAGTTGCTACTACTACTACAAAATTTAAACAATAGTTGCCACACCTTGAAATTGTGTGTCACGCAGATGAAGAAGCTTGCCAAAAGGTGACACAAAAGTAGCATTCAGGTCGCATTGCCTTTGGACTGAAGTCACATTTGAAAAGATCGGATTCTAATTGGATTTGGACTGCCTCCTGAGGTGGCCTGAATCTGATGCAAAAAGATCAGATTTGAAGCACTGGCAGAAAATATCCGATCTGTGTAACCTGAGGGCCAACAAATCCGATTTGGTGTGCACTCTCCAAAGGGTTATCAAAAAATGATCGATTTTCGAATGAATTGCGATTCTTACTTGTAACGATTATTTGATTAAAAAATACTACTAATGGAAACAATTATGTGTGTGTGTATGTATGTATATATATATATATATATATATATATATACATATATATATATATATATATATATATATATATATGTATATGTATATATATATATATATATATGTATATATATATATGTATATATATATATATATATATATATATGTATATATATATATATATATAAATATATATATATATGTATATATATATATATATATAAATATATATATATATATAGTGTATGCCAAAACTTTGGACACACCCTGTCCTCATTCAATGGGTTTTCTTTATTTTCATGACTATTTACATTGTAGATTGTATCCGAGATGGCGGCACGCACGGACGCATACAGCTCCCACTTCCGGTCCTTCCTTTTATGTTTTATATTGTTTTGGTTATGTCTGTCTACCGCCGCGACACAACACAGTCTTTAAAACCTGCCGGACATTGGTTTTCAACACAGGATAGCTGTATCAAGCGATTTCCAACGCTTGCACAACATACCCGACAAGATAGTGAGACCACCGGAATCTCCGTGGATTGTTATCTGACTCGATAGGCGGTGGCGGGAGAGGAAACAAAAGCGGGTCTGCCGGTCTGGGCTCCTGGTGAGAATCAAGAAACGGCCCCACAAGCCTCTGCTGCCGGGCATATACCTCACCAACGCCAGGTCGATGGCTCACAAAATGGAGCTGGCTGGAAATAGCTACATCCAGGACTATTGTTTTTTGGTAATTTACGAAACCTTGCTTCACCCCCTTATCCCCTACGCTGCGGTGCAGCTCGCAGGCTACACGCTGCTACTTCGGGACCGAAACGAGGACTCTGGTAAGAGCATGGGAGGTGCATAATACATGGTCTAATAACAGCACTATCATAGACAGTCACTGTTCCCCCGACCTCAAGTTCATGTCAGTGAAATGTAGAGCTTTTTCTGCCAAGAGAGTTAACTGTCGTAATCATCACGGCAGTTTACATACCACCGGATGCTAATGTTAGCATGGCTCTCTCTTTACTGCTAAACACGATAAATAAACAAGTACGTGCCCACCCCAATGGCACTCACATTATTGCTGGAGATTTTAATAAAGCCAATCTGAAAACCGTACTACCCAACTTTTACCAGTATGTTAAATGCCCAACTTGAGGGGGAATCACTCTTGATCATGTTTACTCCAGCATCAAAGAGGCATATAGAGCCATCCCCCTCCCCCACCTAGGCCAGTCAGACCACTTCTCCTTGCTGCTCACCCCTGCCTACACCCCCCTCAGAGCAAGGACAAAATCAGTGACAAAGACGGTTACAACTTGGCCTGAGGATGCACTCCCCCAGCTACAGGACTGCTCTGCATACACTGCGTGGGGTGTTTTTGAAGACCAAGACCTGCCCCCACACACAGAGTCGGTACTATCCTACATAAAGTATTGTATCGGCAATGTCACTTTGGAAAAACGCACCTGGGTTTACCCAAATCACAAACCCTGAATCACAAGCCAGGTCCGCATGCTCCTCAAGGCTTGTGACACCGCCTTTAGGTCAGGTGACAGTGCTCTGTACAGCGCTGCGCGAGCTGACCTGACCTGAAGAGACGACTCAAGAAAGCCAAGATGGACTACAGAGACAGGATCGAAGACCATCTCTCAAGCAACAACCCACGGGAGATGTGGCAGGGCATACAGCACATCACCAACTACAGAGGCTGTGACGCAACAACTGGGGACTGGGATGTATCGCAGGCAGAGGAGCTGAACTGTGTCTTTGCTCGCTTTGAACATCACAACCAGTCACAGCCCCAACCCCTCCAGTCCCCAGCACTCCCACACTCACTCTTGAGGAGCACAAGGTCAGGCGGGTGCTCAGGTCAGCGGACCCTAGGAAGGCGGCTAGTCTAAACGGAGTACCCGGGAAGGTGCTCAAAGCATGCGCTGACCAGCTCTCCTACCGTATCACTGTCCTCTTCAACCCTTTCCTAGGCACAGGCACTCATCCCACCCTGCCTGAAAATCCGCCACAATTATCCCGGTACCCAAGAAAGCTGCCACAAACAACCTCAACGACTATCGCCAAGTAGCACTCACACCTGTCATTATGAAGTGCTTCGAAAGGCTGGTCCTACACCACATCCAAGCCTGCCTCATCCCCACTCTAGACCCACAACAGTTTGCATACCGGGCAAACAGATCCACGGGTGACGCTATAACCATAGCTCTCCACTCTGCACTGGGCCACCTGGAACACCGGGGGAGCTATGTCAGGATGCTTTTCATAGACTATAGCTCCGCCTTCAATACCATCAAACCAGACATCCTGGTCATCAAACTGCCTCCCCCCTACCCACCTGTTTTTGGATTAAGGACTTCCTTACCAACTGACCCCAGACAGTGAAACTCGGCCCTCACCTCTCCTCCTCCCGCACACTCCGCATCGGCTCTCCACAGGGCTGTGTGCTGAGCCCATTGCTGTATTCCCTCTGCACCCATAACTGTAGTCCAGCCCACCCGAAGAACACCATCATCAAATTCACAGATGACACAACGGTGGTTTGACTCATTATGGGGGGGGGTGAGTCTGCATACCGAGATGAGGTCCTGAACCTATAAGCGTGGTGTTCAGTGAATAACCTGGCACTCAACACCACAAAAACCAAGGAACTCATCTGTGACTTCAGGAAAAACACTGCAGACCCCCCCATTCTACATCAATAGCGAGGAGGTATAGAGAGTCAACTCTTTCAAGTTCCTCGGCACCCTCATATCTGCTGAGCTCTCCTGGACCCCAAATACAACTGCGGTCATCCGGAAGGCCCAGGAAAGACTCCACTTCCTGAGGGTGCGGAGGAAGAAAAGACTGGAGAGGCAGATGATGGTGAACTTCTGTTACTCAGCTGTCGAGAGTCTGCTGACGTACTGCATAACAGTGTGGTACGCCAGCTGCACTAAAGCAGACAGAAAGGCGATTCGGAGGGTCACAATCTCTGCACAAAAAATATTTGGCTGCCCCCGCCCACCCTGAAGGATTTACACATCTCCCGTTGCCTCAACATATCAAAAAAACATTACCAAGGACAGCACACACCCTGGCTTTCACCTGTTGGACCTGCTACCATAGGCCAGGTGCATCAGAGCCAGAACAAACAGGCTCAGAGACAGCTTCTTTCCCACAGCTATCACCATCCTGAACTCAAACTTATAATAAATTATTCACCCCAATACAATATCTGACCCCAATGCCCTACTGTGCAATACTACCCTTCGAGTACAATATGTCTGACACTGATTGTTACTTTATTACTCCAGTACTCTTGTTTTGTTCTGTATATTGTACAGTTTTTAGTATATTGTTTTGTATATTGTACAGGATTGCTTGTTTTTTATTTAATTGTAGTCTGTTAATTTTCAATTCTTTCAATTTATTTTCTTTATTACTTATGTGATTTATTTTTATTCCATATTTGTTTCCACTACCGCACCGTAAGTGGGAGACCTTCATCTTATTTGCACAATAAAGTCCATTCTATTCAATTGTCACTGAATGCATCAACATTATGAATGAATACATGTGGAGTTATGTACTTAACAAAAAAAGGTCAAATAACTCAAAACATGTTTTATATTCTAATTTATTCAAAATAGATGCCCTTAGCTCTGATTACGGCTTTGCACACTCTTGGCATTCTCTCGATGAGCTTCTAGAGGTAGTCACCTGAAATGGTTTTCTCTTCACAAGTGTCATAGTTTTGATACCTTCAGTCTCTATCTACAATGTAAATAGTCATGAAAATAAAGAGAACACATTGAAATGAGAAGCTGTGTCCAAACTTTTGGCCTGTACTGTGTGTGTGTGCGCGTTACATCTACATATATATATATATGTATATATACAGTGGGGCAAAAAAGTATTTAGTCAGCCACCGATTGTGCAAGTTCTCCCACTTAAAATGATGACAGAGGTCTGTAATTTTCATCATAATACACTTCAACTGTGAGAGACAGAATGTGAAAAAAAAATCCAGGAATTCACATTGTAGGAAATTTAAAGAATTTATTTGTAAATTATGGTGGAACATAAGTATTTGGTCATCCATTCATAGCTCTCACTGATGGAAGGAGGTTTTGGCTCAAAATCTCACGATTCATGGCCCCATTCATTGAGTTTATACCAAAAAGTTCTATTTTGGTTTCATCTGACCGCATGACATTCTCCCAATCCTCTGCTGTATCATCCATGTATCTATTTTGGTATCAACTCAACTTGTTGTGTTTGGAGGAAGAAGAATACTGAGTTGCCTCCCTAGAACACCATACTTACTGTGAAGCATGGGGGTGGAAACATCATGCTTTGGGGCTGTTTTTCTGAAATGGGGACAAGACGATTGATCCGTGTTAAGGAAAGAATGAATGGGGCCATGTATCGTGAGATTTTGAGCCAAAACCTCCTTCCATCAGTGAGAGCTTTGAATGGTGGACCAAATACTTATTTTCCACCATAATTTACAAATAAATTCTTAAAAATTCCTACATTGTGAATTCCTGGATTTTTTTTTCACATTCTGTCTCCGAGTTGAAGTGTACTTATGATGAAAACTACAGACCTCTGTCATCATTTTAAGTGGAAGAACTTGCACAGTCAGTGGCTGACTAAATACTTTTTTGCCCCACTGTATATGTATATATGTATATGTGTATATATATACGGATATGTGTATATATATACGAATGTGTATATATGTATATATATACGAATGTGTATATATGTATATATATACGAATGTGTATATATGTATATGTATACATATGTGTGTATATATATATATAAATGTGTATATATGTATATGTATGTGTGTATATAAATGTGTATATATGTATATATATATGTGTATATATATGTGTGTATATAAATGTGTGTGTATATATATATAGATATATATATGTGTATGTATATATATATGTGTATATATACGTATATATGTGTATATATATACGTATATATGTGTGTGTGTGTGTGTGTGTATATATATACGTATATATGTGTGTGTATATATACGTATATATATGTATGTATATATGTGTGTGTGTGTGTGTGTGTGTGTGTGTATATATGTATGTATATACAAACATATATATATACGTATATATAAATATGTATATATATGTGTGTATATATGTGTATATATGTATGTATATACAAACATATATATATGTATATATATAAACATGTATATATATATGTGTGTATATATGCATATATATGTGTGTATATATATATATATATATATATATGTATATGTATGTATGTATATATATATATATATATATATATATATATATATATATATCCAGCCACTCAGGTAAATCATATTGTTGATGTAGTTTCCCATATTTGCTGTACAATATTTACTTTAGAAAAGAGAAGTGTGTGATACTTCTCTTGTTGCCTTATTTGTATTTGATTTGATTAAGTTTGGGTGGAATTCTACTAAACAAAACCAGGTTTCTTTTCAGTAGTATATACATTTATCAGAGCTGTTATCTATTTTATGGAGGGATGTAGTTAATCATAGAACTGGCATCCAACGTTATTAAAAAAAAGTATTGCTTATGAATCGATTCTAATTAAATCGTGTGGTGTCCAAACATTCTCAGCTCTAGTAAACAGGGCCTGGGTCAAGTTTAATCCAATCCAATCCACTTTATTTATATAGCACATTCAAACAACAAAAATGTTTCCAAAGTGCTGCACAAAAATATTAAAAACAAGAATCAAATACTATCATTAGCTCCACCAATGACTGAATAAAAACAAAATGAATTTAAAACAACAAAAATAGATATAGTTAACAATGATTTTAAAGGGTAAAACTAATTAAAACAATACATTGAAATAAAAATGTAAAAACACAGAACACCACACAACTCAAAAGCCAGAGATTAATCGTGGGTCTTAAGACGGGACTTAAAACACTCCTAAGCTCTGAGGTGTTCCAGAACGTAGAGCCGGCCACAGAGAATGCCCTGTCTCTCATGGTTTTAAGTCTCGTCTTGGGCACCACGAGCTGGAGCTGGCTCTTGGACCTCAGAGCGCGCACAGGAGTGTCATTTTAGACGAGGTCCCAGATGTGAGGTGCCAGTCCATGCAAAGCTTTAAAACCAATACACCAACCAATAAAATCAATTCTAAAATGAACAGGGAGCCAGTGCAAAGTCTCAAGAATTGGGGTTATATGCTCGCGTTTTCTGGCCCCTGTTAAGTCAGGCCGCTGCGTTCTGGACTAACTGCAACCAGAAGAGAGCTTTTTGGCTAATGCCAGCATAAAGTGCATTGCAGTAGTCCAGGCGACTTGAAAGAAAAGAATGCACGACTTGCTCAAGAAGGTTAAAAGATAAAAACGGTTTTACTTTTGCTAAAAGCAGGGTTTGTATGGGTACTTAAAAACCTTGAAAATGCTAAGATTTTAATGTTGTGTTTTCAAGGTTTGAAAAATACTTGAATTTTGGGTGAAGTGCTTGTAAATGTTCATTATATTTCTCGGCAGTCTTACTTAATGTGCTAACTATAAAATGGAAAATAAATAAGTTTCCTTAAAAATTAAAGCTCCACGCTTGATCTGTTGGCTTTGCACACATCTGATCTGTTGGTTTCGCACGAACCCTTGCATTAGGTTGTTGTCACGTCAGAGCCGTGTATACGGTGTGTCACCCCCAAGAGGACATTGGTGCATCGGTCCATCATGCCGGGAGGTTGTCGTTTTAATGTACGTTGGATGGAAAATGACAAATGCAAACTTTTGATAAAACGTAGACCAAATCCACTTGTAGCCTGCTGCAAAGTATGCAAAAAGGAAATCCAACGTGAAGGTATTTTTTGCTCCCTTATTTTGGTTGTCTACTTAATTTGTCTGACTACCTCAGTTTAAGCACACAAGTCACATTTTGTAGTTTTGGTTAAAATGGTTGCATTATTGGACTTGTTTGGACTGTGAAGGTCATGTAATGTATCATTTGTAACTTTTTTCACAACTTACAGCTGAGTTAATATGAATGATTTTGTAGTTTTTACACAACATGGTTGTATGCATTTCTTGCTCTTATTATTTTCATTGTCTACTTAACTTGTCCGGCTACCTCCAGCAAAAAAAAAAAAAAAAAAAGTTAACTATAACTTTTTGTTAATTTCTTATCATAGCCAAAGTTATAAGGCTAGCTATGCTTAATGAAAGTATCTATCCATCCATCCATTTTTTACCGCTTATTCCCTTTTGGGGTCGCTGGCGCTTATCTCAGCTATTTTCATTTAATTTATTATCCTTATATTAATGTGGAACAGTTTTGTTAACAAATGAGTAAAATTGACATTTTGAGGGTGTGTGTATCTATATCACATTATGCAGTTTACAAGCACAAATACTGTGTGAATCCATTCGTACTGTCCGACGTCATTGACTGCTGTAAGTAAGAAAAAGAAAGAAATTTGGGGGAATAAAACACAAATGGAGAAACATTTGCAAACACCAATGACATTGAATACTCTATGCCCCACTCAGTTATTGAGAACTGCTGGTTCAATATTAGGCCTAGGATTTAGCAGAATTTCCATATTTTTCCTACAGACAGCATTTGCCGACCTCAAACAACAAGGCTATTGATTGATTCACACTGGTTTTCGCCTTTTGAAGGGTACTGTAAAAACTGGAAAATTGATCCTGAAAGTCCTTAAAGTGCTTGAATTTGGCCATGGAAAAGGTCCACGAACCCTGTAAAACAGTGGTTCTCAAATGGGGGTACGCGTACCCCTGGGGGTACTTGAAGGTATGCCAAGGGGTACGTGAGATTTTTTTAAAATATTCTCAAAATAGCAGGTGTACCCCGCCTTCCGCCCGATTGTAGCTGAGATAGGCACCAGCGCCCCCTGCGACTCCAAAGGGAATAAGCGGTAGAAAATGGATGGATAAAAATAGCAACAATTCAAAAATCCTTTATAAATGTTTTTATTGAATAATACTTCAACAAAATATGAACTGTAAAAAGAAGTGCAAAAATCCAATATTCAGTGTTCACAGCTAAGGTTTTTTTTTTGGACATGTTCCATAAATATTGCTGTTAAAGATTTTTTTTTTTCGTAAAGAAATGTTTAGAATTAAGTCCAGATGGATCATTATTACAATCCCCAAAGAGGGCTCTTTAAGTTGATGATTACTGCTATGTGCACAAATCTTTATTTATAATTGAATCACTTGTTAATTTTTCAACAATGTTTTTAGTTATTTTTATAACTTTTTTCCAAATAGTTCAAGAAAGACCACTATAAATGAGCAATATTTGGCACTGTTATACAATTGAATAAATCAGAAACTGATGACATAGTGCTGTATTTTACTTCTTTATCTCTTTTTTTCAACCAAAAATTATTTGATCTGATTAGGGGGTACTTGAATTAAAAAAATTTTCACAGGGTGTACATCACTGAAAAAAGGTTGAGAACCACTGCTGTAAAAGACGAAGATGATAAAACACGATTTTAAAGCGCCATTGACTTGTTTAAGTTTAAAATCATTGTCAATAATGACGCCAAGGCTGGTGACTTTGGGACACATTTTGCAATGGTCCGAACCAAAAACTAAAACTTCCGTTTTTCGCCTCATTCATTATTACAAAAAATATGGGCCAACCAAGCCTTGACGTCGCATAGACAGTTGAGAAGGGGCGTCAGGGGGCCGTGTAAGTCATACAAAAGACTATAAAAATGGGACCCATTACCTCCCTGCTTGGCCCTCAGTATCAAGGGTTGGAATTGGGGGTTAAATCACCAAAATGATTCCCGGGCGCGGCCACCGCTGCTGCTCACTGCTCCCCTCCCCTCCCAGGGGGTGATCAAGGGTGATGGGTCATATGCACAGGATAATTCACCACACCTAGTGTGGGACTATAAAATAGAACCCATTACTTCCCTGCTTGGCACTCACCATTAAGGGTTGGAATTAAGGGTTAAATCACCGAAATGATTCCCAGGCGCGGCCATCGCTGCTGCTGCTCACTGCTCCCTTCACCTCCCAGGGGGTGATCGAAGGTGCTGGGTCAAATGCAGAGGATAATTTCAACACACCTATAGTGTGTGGCTATAAAAATGGCACACAGCATCAAGGGGTTGGAATTAAGGGTTAAATCACCAAAATTATTCCCGGGTGCAGCCACCGCTGCTGCTCACTGCTCCCCTCACCTCCCAGGGGGTGATCAAAAGTGCTGGGTCAAATGGAAAGGATAATTTCACCACACCTAGTGTCAGACTATAAAAATTGGACCCAATTTCAGATGCATCGCAATTTGGACATGGACAATTATAAAATTGATTAGTGAACGCCATCATGCATTATCTCCCTGCTTGGCACTCAGCATCAAGGGTTGTAATTGGGGGTTAAATCACCAAAATCATTCCCGGGCGCAGCCACTGCTGCTCACTGCTTCCCTCACCTCCCAGGGGGTGATCAAGGGGGATGGGTCAAATGCAGAAAATAATTTCACCACACCTAGTGTGAGACTATAAAAATGGCACTCAGCATCAAGGGTTAGAATTAAGGGTTAAATCACCAAAATGATTCCCGGGCGCAGCCCCTGCTGCTCACTGCTCCCCTCACCTCCCAGGGGGTGATCGGTCAAATGCAGAGGATAATTTTACTACACCTAGTGTGTGTGTGTGTGTGTGTGTGTGTGTGTGTGTGTGTGTGTGACAATCATTGGTACTCTAACAACCTCTAAATATGTCCTAAAAAGGAGGACGCCAAACAGGCGGATGCCAGTACTCGGAGGGTTAATTTGTGAAAGTTAATGTAATAACTGCTAGCACCATCTGCTGGCCTACTTCCTTTTATAAAGAGAGAGAGAGAGCGTGGAGAGAGAGGAGGGGAGTGAGCGAGAGAGAGAGAGAGAAACGAGTCTGGGTTTTAACGACATCTCTAATATTCATGCTGATGCATTTTGCTGCTTTGTGCTTTCATTTTCCTGCCGCTCGCTGCCTGCTGCAGTCTGGAACCAGAGGCGAGGGGCAGCGCTGGGAGGACAAAAAACCGGGAAAAAAGAGAGAGAGAGAGAGAAACATCCAAACATGAAGCAGGCATTTTTTTTAGTGTGATTTTAGGAGTAGGAGTCAACATACCTTATCTCATCCAAGAAGGAGGACGACGACGACGAGCACACACGGGGGGAAAAAAGGAAGGAGCCGAGACGGACGAGGGATCCGTGAGACTGGCGGACGAGGGGTGGAAGGGTCAACCGGAGAGACGGACAGAATGAGCGCTTCCTGGACTGCCACGCACCTCCTCTGCGTTACCCAGTGAAGAGACCAGCGAGGGGGGTGAGGGAGTAAGAGAGAGACGGACTGACGGGGGAGGGAGGGTGAGGGAGCTCCCATGCGCTCCTCTTGAGCCCTGCCTGCTGGGGGTGGGAGGGGGGGGGGGGCGTGGGAGAGGGGGAGGAGAGAACCGGATCCGGCGTTCTCACACACCCGCCTCGAGGAGTCGGACGGACCGCTGGCGGCGGCGGAGGAGGAAGAGGAGGGTCGGGAGGCCAACCAGAAGAGGAGAGGGAGGGCGGGGGTGGGGGGGCCCAAGCGGAAGCGGCGAAAAAGTGTGAAAAACGGCGAGGGGGGGGGAAAGAAAAAGAAACGACCCGGCGAAAGAAGCTTTTGTTAAGGAGGGAGGGAGGCTTGGCTGGGGGGGGGTGGGAGAGGAAAAGAGGAAGAAAATGTCTACAGTGAAGAGGCCAAGAGGAAGGGTAAGTGAGCCCCGGGAGGGAGGGGTCGGTGAGGGGTGGGGGAGGAGCCATGCAGGAACTGAACACCCTACTCATGCTGCACCGCCGCCATCTTGAACTCATTGCTGCTCCTCCTCCCTCCCACCCCCCACTTCTTCACCCTTTGCCGACATGTGCACTATTTATGTTCTTTCCGTCCACTTCGGTCTACTCTCGAGCTCGCCGTGGTGTGTGTATGTGTGTGTGTGTGTGTGTGTGCGTTCTTCCATGCACATTTAGAAAAGTCAGCAAAAAAAAAAAAAAGAGCAAACAAATTGAAGCCTGTCTTTCTCTCATCTCTTCCGCGTTAAGTTGAGGTCAATGGTCGCTCTTTTCATAGCGGAGAGATTGGAATCAGCGCGGTTGTTGGCCGGCTGTAATTTCGGTTATTTAGAGACTACATTATACAGCTACAGTGCTTTCATTTTTGCTGCATTTTTTTATCATGGACCCCCCCCCGCCACCTACTCCCTCCCCTTGCTCTTTTGCTTGTTTTCATATTTTTACCCCCCCCCTTTTCCCTTTCATTCTGCGTGTGCTCTCATGTTCCTCCACTCCTCGGCTGTACTTTCAGCCCCTCCCCTCCTATGCGCTTCAATGAGAACATTCCAGCGTGATCCAGTCCATTTTTCGAACTAATAGTCTCAGCGGCGTTGAACACGTGATGGAACATAATGCAGCTTTTTGTGTGTGTGTTTGGCTTCCCTCCAGCATTCATACTGTACATTTGCCATGCTGGAAAGGTCGACGCCACTCGCCACCGAATTCTGTCGTTACTACGCTTGAAATAATACGGTACCCTATTTCAATATTGCCGTTTCCTCATGTTGCAATTTTCCATGCCAACAAAAGCAAGCATGCCTGATAGAAAGCGCTCAAAATGTGCCAGCTCGAATGCTAATTTGCATCTACTAATGCTACTAACTAGCGTTACAATTTCAACACCTCGAAATTTGGTGAATCAAAGAGAACTAAGATGCACGCTACAATCAAACAGTTTGTGTGTGATAAATACCGTACTTACAGTATAAACACTTTGTGGGGCGCAAGAAAATACAATGACACATTTGACCAAATGGCAAACACTGCTTCCTGACAATGGAAACACACTGATTAATGCAAACTGGCAAACGAAACTCAGAAGTGTAAGAAAAAAATGTGGAGGCACATTTATCACTATCTGTTAAGTGCTAAATAAAAAAAAAACTTTAAAAAAATAGATTGTATTACTAAAGGGGAGCTATGTTGATTTTAACCTACCTTTAAAACACTTGCTTGTGCTACTTACTGACTATGGAAACATATAGAATGATTGAAAAATGGCAAACGAAACTCAGAAGTGTAAGAAAACAATAGGGAGGCACATTTATCACTATCCGTTCAATGGCATCCATTCATCCATTTTCTACCGCTTATTCCCTTTTGGGGTCGCGGGGGGCGCTGGCGCCTATCTCAGCTACAATCGGACGGGCGGTGGGGTACACCCTGGACAAGTCGCCACCTCATCGCAGGGCCAACACAGATAGACAGACAACATTCACACTCACATTCACACACTAGGGCCAATTTAGTGTTGCCAATCAACCTATCCCCAGGTGCATGTCTTTGGAGGTGGGAGGAAGCCGGAGTAGCCGGAGGGAACCCACACATTCACGGGGAGAACATGCAAACTCCACACAGAAAGATCCCGAGCCTGGGATTAAACCCAGGACTGCAGGACCTTCGTATTGTGAGGCAGACGCACTAACCCCTCTGCCACCGTGAAGCCCTACAATAATAATACAATATAGTTTTTTTGTTTTTTTTTCCGTTCAATGTGAATAGAAAAACAAAACTATATTGTATTATTAAAAGGGAGGTATGTTGATTTTAACCTACAATTAAAACACTTGCTCGTGGTCTAATTCAGTGTTTCTTAACCATTAATGGGCCGCGAGCCACCCCCAGAGCCATATACATGCTACTATATGCATTAATGACTTTACATGGTAAATTTCAACACCTCGCCATTTAATAATCAAAGCTACAACTAAGATATACGTTAAAATCAAACAGCTGGTGTGTGATAAATACAGTACTTACAGTATAAACACTTTGTAGGGCGCAAGAAAAGACAATAACGACACATTCAATTTAATGGCAAACACTGCCTCCTGATGATGGAAACAGATTAATTTATACTGCCAAACAAAAATCAGAAGTGTAAGAAAACAATGTCGAGGCACATTTATTAATATCTGTTCAGTTTTAAATAAAAAAAACAACCTAGATTGTATTATTAAAGGGGAGCTACGTAGATTTTAACCTACCTAAACACTTTGTGGGGTGCAAAAAAAGACAATAACAACACATTCAACTTAATGGCAAACACTACATCCGGACTATGGAAACACAGTAAATAATGCATACTGGCAAACCAAACTCAGAATTGTATTATTAAAGGAGAGCTATGTTGACTTTAACCGACATTTAAAACACTTGCTTGTGGTCTAATTCAGTGTTTTTTAACCATTAATGGACCGCGAGCTGCCCCCAGAACCATGTACATGCTACTATATGCATTAATAATTTTAAATGCTAAATTTCAGCATCTCGTAATTTGGTAATCAAAGCTACAACCAAGTTGTATGCTAAAATCAAACAGCTGGTTGGTAATAAATACAGTACTTAGAGTACAAACACTTTGTTGGCCACAACAAAAGACGAGAATGGCACATTTAACTTACTGGCAAAGACTACATCTTGATTATGGAAACACACTGAAGTGAATGTATACTGGCAAATGAGACCCAGATGTGTAAGAAAACAATAGGGAGGCACAGTTAACATTATCAGCTCACTGTTAAATAAATACATAAACTAAGAAAATATATTTGTTTTAATTAATAGAGGGATGATTGTATTCCTCATTTAAAACACTTCCTTGTGGTCTGGCCAGTTTTAACCATTGTTGGACCGCAAGCGCATCTTAGAGGTCTGCCAAAAAATGTTTCTCAGCCGAGGTCTGTATCATTTTGCAGCTGTACTCAGTTGCAATAAACCTTTCCACCACTTGTGGCAGTAATGACAATGTCAAACAAACCGAAGAAGTCTGACGCAAAAGTTGTATAAGTTTATTTAGCACAAAAAGTGGGAAGGCTGCGCATTCATTTGCACTTTAATTTTATTGGCAGCTTCGTGAAGTAAAATATATATTGTTGATTTATGTTGTTTATTTTAGCACAACATGAGTATATTTGGCGTCACTATAGACAGCGATTTTAAACTAGACAAACAAGTCAATGGCGTTTTAAAATCGTGTTTTTCTCACCTTCGTCTTTTAGTAAAGGTTAAACCGTTTTTATCTTTTAACCTTTTTGAACAAATCGTGCATGCTTTTATTTCAAGTCGCCTGGACTACTGCAATGCACTTTATGCTGGCATTAGCCAAAAAGCTCTCTCCCGGTTGCAGTTAGTCCAGAACGCGGCAGCACGACTTTTAACAGGGGCCAGGAAACGCCAGCATATAACAATCACTTTTAAACACAGTTTTTTGAGACGGTCTGCAAGATGTTCAATTCTGGAGTCGTTTCTAGATCGCAAATGCAACTACACCCTATTGTCCCCAAAATAATCATTCATTTATTAATCTTTTGAAAATGTACACTTTTTAAATATGTGTATATATGTATATATATACATATATATATATATATATATATATATATATATATATATATATATATATATACACACACACACACATATGTTAAAGTCGTAACCACTATTTGTTTTCCAGACACGATCGAAAATAAACTTCATAAACATACGGTAACATAGATTCACCCGGTCACATTATGTACACCTGCACACCTCCCGATTGATTCAAACCTGCATTAAAAAATAATTTTTTACCAGCATTAACTGAATGTCTCTGCATGTCGCATGTCTGTGTCAGTGCTGTTATAGATTCCCAAGCACCCTTGTGGTTCTCTTCTTAAGAAAAATTACTATAGCGTTAAAACTTGAATGTACTTTAGATTACTTACCACGCAGGTTGAGTGATGCAAAGTGTAAACTTAGTATCGGGTGGTAAGTTAGGAAGAAGTTTACATCCACCAGTGATGTCACCCTGGAAGAAGATTCCAGTAACAATATGTACTTTTTAGGTGAGTTCCATGTCCAAGAAGATGAAAGCAGTGCTAGATAACAATGGCGCTCACACACTTGTTGTTGCCAGCTCATGTTGACACATTTCATGAAATGCTTGTTTTCATTTGGATGACTTTTCGGTCCAAAAGTGTCCTGCAAATATTATCATTAACAAGAACTAGATCATGGACGTGTATGGCTCCATGTTGGCGTTAGATCTACCGTTGATTGCCCACCACGAGGCCTCAACATTCACATATTATGTACCAGTAGGGAGGGACAGTGCTATTTATACTACAGAATGTGAATGTTTGGGAGAACGTTGCTGCTGGTTTCCATGAAAATGCAGAAAATGGAGGTTAAAACTACATAAAGGTCCATTTTGGGCTGTATATGTCATCTGGTTGTTTTTGTCTGTAGTTTTGGCTTAGAGGTCAAGGTGTCATGTGCATGTCTTTACTTTAGTGTCTAAAGCCATTAAAAGTCTCATTTTGTTCTGCTTTTCTCTTTAAAGCCTCGGAAGAACACTAATGGTCCCGTCAGCCAGGTCCGGGTCCTCAGCCCCGTGATGAAGAGCAGCTCATCCTCCTCTTCCTCTTCGTCGTCGTCTTCGTCCAGCTCCTCGTCGGAGAAGAGAAAATCGCGGAGGAGGCACCAACAGTCTGATTCGGTGTCCCCGGACAAGCAGGAGAAGGCCAACAGGATCATATCGGAGGCCATAGCGAAGGCTCGGCAGCGCGGGGAGAAGAACATCCCCAGGGTGATGAGCCCGGAGTGCTTTCCCAGCTCCTCGTCGCACCACAGGAGCCGCCAGGAACATAAAGGGAACGGCAAAGCTCGGTCCAAAGAAAGGGCCTCCAGGAAGGCCTGCATCATACCTTCTTCCACGTCCAAGCAGAAGGCCAAGATCGGGTATGAGCTTCTCAACCTTCATCCAAACTATCCCTGTCAATTTTTGTTCCAAATGGTGTGCTGTGGTTAGGGTTGGGTATCGTTTGAATTCGAATGATTCCGATTCTGATTTTTTGTTTCGATTCCGATTCCTGACGATTCTCGATTCCGATTCTTCTTGTACCATGCCGGGATCAATGTGTTTTCCAGGTAGTCCCTGGAAGGTGGTATGTATTTTGGGTTGAGAGTTTTCACCATATCCCTGTAAACATAAACAAACATGTAATGTTGCTGTTACTGTTTAGCCCAGTATCAATTAGCTTAGCTCTAACGTTAAAATGGATGCAGTCTTTTGACTATGTGTGCAGTGTGGCACTATTCCGTCTTTGGCACCGACATCTTCCCCATTGTCGCTACGGTGAACGGAGTACGCTGAGCACATCGCAGAGCCTGGCTAGCAGGTTGTAAATTGTCTATGAAAAAATATGCGGGCTAATTTGTTAGCTGCCTCAACGTTGGCGCAAAACACATTATTTATTGCATATATATTGTTTTACTTACCGGATTCGGACTGCAGTGCAGTCACCGAGGTGCCAGGCAGGGTGCCGGAGCCAGAGGAAGAGGCAGAGGAGGACGGTCGGAGCAGCGCGTCGAAGATGGGACACGCATTTATTTGTACTCCATGAACTCTGAGGTGCTTCATCATGTTCGACGTGCACCCTTCTAAGCACGAAACAGTCCTGTCGCACGTGTTACATTTCGCCGATATTTAATTTTTTTTAGTTAAATAAAGCCACACTTTCGACCGCCGACACCCGCTATCCATGCTTGACTGACTCGCTTGGCTACATAGGCTCGGCTATGCTAACACTGGGCGCTTCTTCGTTGGTGTTCAGCGGCTTCTTCTTCCGGTCGGCGGACTTATTGTTTTTTTCCGGTCGGTGGACTGGGTATCAAAACTGGGAATCGAAATTTAAACTTTTGAACGATTCCGGGACAATCGGAAAGTTAGTCCCGGTTCCAATCGATACTCGATACCCAACCTTAGCTGTGGTGTTCCCATACTTTGGAAATGACAAGCACATAAAAGCAATACAATTAAAGGTACCAACTAGGGATGGGCAATATAGCCTAAAATCTATATCTCAATATATTGTATATTGCAGCCTCCTGCAATAAAGATATTATCACCAGGTATTATTTGTTATATAAATCATCATAGAAACATTTTAAAATGGATTACAAAGGTTCCTAATTTAGCTGCTGACATATAAGGTAACATATTATGTCTATCAGTTGTATTATTTTCTCAAAAATATGATTAATTTACTTGCTAATATACTGTTAATATCAGGTTACTTTCTTTTGTAACATGATTCTATCTAAGCTTCTGTTAAAATGTGAGAAGTAATTTTTTTCCTGCTCTAGAGCTACTTCATAATAGTTTATAATCAATACCAAGTGGTTACAAGGGCAGTATTATTCACACCAATACTCATATTTCGATTGATCATTAGATCATTAAATGATAACACTTTTAAAACACATGATGTCGGTGTAACTATCAATACGATATTTCTTACTAATGGCTCTTATTGAAAATAGATTTTGCCTTTGAAGTAGGGCTGGGCGATATATCGGGTTTGTCTCTGTGCGATATAAAATTGACTATATCGTGATATTCGATTATACGTTCTCACGCAGTTGTTTTTAGCTGCGGGCATTACACTGCATGCGTCTCTCCCTCTTTCTTGTCTCTTATTCTCACAAAAGACTTAAAACAAGCGCACCTTCTTACATACGTCACGCGTGCAACGTCATACGACCTCCCCGAGCAGAGAGGTAGCAGCATGGGCAACGTTAGCTGTGATGCTAGCTAAGCCATGCGAGTGGGAATGGGAGAGAAAGAAGGTACGAATCTGGTAACAAATTAAGGAAGAATTAATGCCCAAGAAAAACAGCAGGGGTCCATCGTCTGGCGGTGGTTCGGCTTGAAGCAGGAATATGTTGAATAGACAACTTTAATTTGTCAAGTGTGGGGCACAAGCGTTGCTACCAGAAGTAGCATTACTGCTAATATGTAGCATCATTTGAAAAATCACCCGCTAATAACTGTTTAATAAATACAGTTTTGGTCAACTAAATTAGTTATGATTTCCTTTTCTGAATGAAGGTTTAAGATGAGTATATATTAATTCAGTTTGAAGAAGAATGTTTTAATGTAGACACATAGACTCATCATACTGCTGTGATTATATGTATCAAGTGTTAATTCAGGGCTAAGTCAAAATATCGAGATATATATCGTGTATCGCGATATGGATCCATGAATTGATTAACGTGGACCCGACTTAAACAAGTTGAAAAAATTATTCAGGTGTTACCATTTAGTGGTCAATTGTACGGAATATGTACTGAACTGTGCAATCTACTAATAAAAGTATCAATCAATCAATCAAAATGGCCTAAAAATATTGAGATATTTAAAAAAAGGCCTTATAGCCCAGCCCTACTTTGAAGTACTCCTCTGTCCGAGGACTTATTTCCTGAATTTGTAAACGACAAAATATTTTATGATAATAAAACACATTTGGATCTAACCCCTGTAGTATCATTCTGATACTATATTTGATATTGTTACCGTCGATATTCGCATACAACCGTCCACGTTTGTTTACATTCAAGTGCTCTATCTTGCGGTTAGCGCTTAGCATATCCTCTTACGATGTGTAGTGTAGCCTATTTAGCTAGTCCTCGTCCTCCAGGGATTATACTTGTAAGAATCGTAGTTTATTTGCTGCCGTGACACTGTGAAGAATGCTACTGTGTGTTGAGGATGCGGTTGTTTGCTTGTCGCTGTCAAATTTGCGGGTCTCCAAGTTTATATCATTTATGTCCTTTATTGTCTATATCGTGCAACCCTACCGACCCAGTGATAAGGCTTTTGGTATGGTTTGTAAGTAGCAACAGTATGTTACGTGATTTGTTGTGGCGTCTCCTGCCTCACTCTTACCCTGTAAAAAAACATAAGTCAAGGTTTAGCTGGTGTATTTCTGCCTTTTGTAGGTAGTAGTCATGGCAGAGGCGGCTCGGTTACCGGTGTGTCATCATCTACCTCACTTGTTTGATCCACTTTAGAGATAAGAGGCACTCAAGAAGTTGCAGCTTTGTATGATGTGATGAAGGAAAAGCCTTCGTCCTCATGGACGGGTTACCGCCTCTTAGTCCACCCTGTGTACTAAAGGGCAGAAAGCTTTGTAAAAATAGTGGAAAAAAGGATGGGTTATATATCCTAAAATAAAGCCTGGTGCTCTGCCAACTATCCGTCAGTCAGCGACAGACGTTGGAGCTGTAAGTTGCAATTGTTTTGTTTTGATACAGTGAACTGGCTAACCTAGCTTGGTGTTGCTTTTTAAAATGTGACTTTAATGTTAGCACTGTAGCTCACATAACAATGCTAGTGTTGCTAATAGAGGTGGGACTCAAATCACGTATATATAGATATGTGAGAACTGTAGTTTCCTGCCAAGTGATAGAATAAATACACTTCTAAACTTGGCGAGCAGGCATCCAATTTAACTTTTGTGCCTTGTAAAACCAGGGAATGTCAGACATTTTAGTCCCCAGCTGCCATAACCTTGTTGCTCAGAGATGTTGTCTATCTATTCATTCATATCTATGGCTGATAGATGTGCTGCCACATTAGTACTGTGTGTTTATTATTGTGTCTCACATCATATTTATCTACATGCTAGTTTCCTCTTTTCAGTTGGTTACTCTCTGCTGTAACGGTTTTCCAGTTAGCCTTCTGTTGAAATGTACAAAGCATTATTTATTTTATTGGTTCACCAATTCACATTCAAGCTAGTTTAGAGTTAGTTAGAACCAATCCTAGAAATAGAACTGGGCGATATGGCCTGAAAATTAAATCTCAAATTTTTTCACCAAAAATTAGATTTCTGATTTTCCGATTTTTTTTCTCTCTACTTTTTAAAGAAACCAATGCATACAACTCATAGAAATAATTGAAAAAAATTTTTGTTTTTATCTAATCAAAAACTAGTTGTTTCAAATGACACTATTTTTATTTAATGTGTGAATAATCAGCCCTGCGATGAGGTGGTGACTTGTCCAGGGTGTATGCTGCCTTCCGCCCGATTGTAGCTGAGATAGGCGCCAGCGCCCCCCACGACCCCAAAAGGGAATAAGCGGTAGGAAATGGATGGATGGTGTGAATAATCAATATTTGGGCATATATCCATCGATACGTAATCATCTAATCGTGATGAATCGACCATTTTTCTCCCCTCTAGTTGTGGACAGTTGTTTAATATCATTCCCTTATGTTATGATTGATTACATGAGGTTTTTATTCTGGTTTCTGGTTCTAGCAACTCAATGATACCAGTAGTAACATATTCCGAGGTTTGTATGTAAATTAGTCTGTTCCATAGATATTTAGTTGCACTGCACAGTTGGAATTCTGGGCAAAATGGTGTATCCTCTGCACTGGAAACAAACATGTATAACTTCTGGCTTATGCTATCTTACCCGCCTCACTTGTTTACACTAAACTTTCTATGTGATTTATTTCAACAACGTAGCTGTCATTCCTGTCTGTCCCAATTCCACATTAACCTCGTTGTCGACCTTATACTACGTCTTTTCCGCGTGATTTGTACGCTTGCTGCCTAACATTCTTGGCCTGTAATGAGTGTGAAAGGGTGGCTTTATCTCGCTGGGATTCACATTGCGTCGGAACAGCGTCAACAGTGTTCTTTGGATTTTACGGCTCTCTGTTTGTGTCTGACTCTCTGCCATGTCGCTGTAGTATTCCAACCATAGCAACCAATACAGTATGAATCATGGTGATCTTTTTTGGGTAATTTGATTACTGATGTCATTTTATTAGACTGGTCACAACACATAAAGATGCAGAGCTTCTGTTTTAGATTCAGGTTTAGTTTTTCCACGAGAGGTCATGATCTACTTGGAGTTAGTGAGAGCTCAAAGGTCAGCTTTTTTATGGCAGGCTGCGACCATAATGCAGGTCCCGTGTCTGTCGGCGGAGACACGGGGACAAACAATAGCTGCATTCACACATGGGACATGGCGCTCGCTCGTATATGCAAGCCAGCGTAATCTGCCTCCCATCCCCCCCGCTGGGCTGTTTAGAGGGCGATCGAATAGTTCTATGCCACACCTCGCATCGCAACCATCACGCCGTTGGTGTGAGACCTGAGGCAGCTCATAAATGAACGAGTGTATATGATAATGTGCAGAATTTGGCGTCTGCCAAGAGTACTGTGGTTTATGTGGAGATTTCGGTGTTAATTAACTACAGTGTTGAAGCCACGTCCTTAAATCATAAACACGGGGTTTAAATGTGTAATTCACTTTGAGGCAAATATATGTGCTTGAATGTCCTCCAGCTACTGTTTTTCTCTCTGACAACCCTGCAATCACCAAAAGCTTTCCATCAAATGCTTTACCAAACGTTCTGCTTTCTGTCACTCAAAAGGTGCTTGTTGCGGGTTAATGAGCCGCATAACCCATTTTTACTCCGCGTAACCATGCTTGGCCTACATTAGGAAAAAGCCCTGGATCAGGATGCATGCGGCTTATAGTTCTCAAGCCTACTTGTGCAATAGGCATTGCATCATGTATTGTACCAAATCTTATATCAGGGTTAATTTTGTTGCCTACTACAACCTAGTTCCCCCGACGAAAATGAGACGATAACTAATCAAAACAAGGGCACGTTGACGAAGATGATGAAACAATTACCGTATTTTTCGGACTATAAGTCGACGTTTTGTTCATAGTTTGGCTGTGGGTGCGTCGTTTACTCCGGAGCGACTTATGTGTGAAATTATTAACACATTACGGTAAAATATAAAATAATATTATTTATCTCATTCGCGTGAGAGACGAAGAAAATGTCAGCAATCGTCACACACACGTCAGCAATCGTCACTCAAACGCCAACCAATAAGAATTCGGCGAGGGCGGGTCATGGCAGAAGTGCATTTTGGGTCATGATATGCTAACTGCTACATGCTATACGCTACTGCCGGAGCTATTAAAATGGATCACATCAACATTGGCAGTAACTTATAAAAACTGAGAAGGACGGAACTAAAATGGCACCGAAAAGGAAATCATATACTGCAGATTACAAGCTGGACCTAGTGAAATATGCAGCAGAAAACAGCAATCGAGCAGCAGAAAGAAAGGACGCTAGCAGGGCGCATACCAGAGGCGACACAGAGGAAGAAGTTCTCAACGGATTTAGCGATCGGGAGTGACAGATGGTTTGGTAAACGTATAGCCTGTTCTATATGTTATAGTTATTTGAATGACTCTTACCATAATATGTTACGTTAACATACCAGGCACCTTCTCAGTTGGTTATTTATGCATCATATAACGTACACTTATTCAGCCTGTTGTTCACCATTCTTTATTTATTTTAAATTGCCTTTCAAATGTCTATTCTTGGTGTTGGGTTTTATCAAATAAATTTCCCCAAAAAATGCGACTTATACTCCAGTGTGAAGTATATATGTTTTTTTCCTTCTTTATTGTACATTTTCGGACGGTGCGACGTATACTCTGGAGCGACTTATAGTCCAAAAAATACGGTAGCTGACATTGTTTGTCAATCAGATCTAATTTCAGCTTGTTCTAACGATATCCAATCACAGTTCTTTAACAGCGTACATATATGAGGGTTATTAAGGAGAGCCAATCAGATGCTTTTCCTTGTGAGATGACAATTTCTCAATAACTCATTGCAAAAACAAGAGTATGGATTTCACATGGTCGACTTCGTTATTTGTGTATATCTGGAAAAGCGTGAAGAGGACACATTTCATTTTTGACACTATATAATGCCATCAGCAATCGTGAAATCTGCACAACTGTAAGTTAAAGCTATTTCTGCCGTATTACTTCTTTACACAAAAAGTAATTTCCTCTGCCTCAAGGAATTGTTTATTTATTGGTATGCATCTAAAGGCATGACAACTTTTAATGTGGTCCAATGCGCTAAAACTCCACACGTTCAGCAAATAAGAGGAAGTGGATGCAGTGTTTCCTATTCATTTATTTATTTGAGGCGGTCATTTATTTACAAATGAAAGACTGCAGCCCCCTCTATACCCGAGAGGGACAAGCGGTAGAAAATGGCTGGATGGATGAAAGCATGCATTGTAACTCCGTTTCACAAAACACATACTGTACATACCTGCTTTAAAACAGGCATAGCATAAAAAATAGAGAAACTACCTATTTATTGCCATTGACTTGTGGAACAAATAGTCATGGTAAGGTCAAGATAGATTTATTTATACAGCACAATTTTAAAACAGACTACTGCCCCAAAGTGCTGTACAAATTAAACCAGGAAGGTACAAGATTAAAAAAAAGATGATAATAATCAATTTTACAATAAGTACAGAACATTGTATGTATTGTTACACTCCTAAAATGCATTAAATAGTGCAAAAAGCCGAAAGGTAAAAGAATCACAAAAAGTACATAGCATTATATGCATAGAACACAGTTAAAAATGGATCAAAAGAAAAACCTTAGAATGTCCATACATATCCATCCATCCATCCATCCATTTTCTACCGTTAATTCCGTTGGAGGTCGCGGGGAGCGCTGGTGCCTATCTCAGCTACAATCGGCGGAAAACTAACTCCATCTACTAAACAAATCCTTTGCAGCTAGTCTAAATGAAGATACTTTCAAATAAAATGTAAAAAGGCCCCTATCATTTATATTTTAGTCGACTACATTTACTGTCTTTTAAGAAGGCTAAATGTGTAATTTCGTTAACTAAAGCTACACTAAAACTGAATCCATTTAGATGACTTAAATTTTACAAAAACTTTAATAAATGTTTTCGTCAAGACTATGATTAAAACTAAATGAAAAACTACTGTCTTATATACAGGATACGGTATATTTTACACTATTCCACGGTGAATGAAGCCAAAGTGATGGTCCTTACGAGTGACTCTCGCTGTGAGCTGACCGCATGTTCAGCTGTGCAAGGCTCTTGGCGGTACTGTGTCAGCGGGAGTGTGCGATATGTTCCAATAAAGGTGTAAATATTCATTCATTGGCGCTTATCTTTCAACGGTTTGGAAACACATCAGTCTTTGTATTTTTTGGTAAGAGCTACCAATAATGATGAATCACGGAGGGATAACTCCCATTCCACAGAGTGGTACAGTTCAGTTCAACATGGTATGGTTATGGTTCCTGTCAAGTAAACCCTGTTCAGGCTTGTGTTTCCACTCTGGGCCGTGTATTGTAGTAATAGCACAGAGTAATAGATTTATTAGCTAAGTTAATTGTGTGATATCATACCAAACCAGCAAAGAATGTGTTGTTTTTTCACAAATCCAATGTAGAAGCAACTTACGAGTACCTTAACTTACGAGTCATTTGAGATATGAGAAGCTGTCTCTGGGTTTTTTGTTAAGCATTAAATTGCAAGCATATCTTTTGAGTTATGAGCATTTCCGCCGTCCTTTGAAGTAGTATTTGTAACATGTTTGAGCAATAAAGAATTAATATATTGTAAGGATGTAACAATATGAACATTTCTTATCACGTTTATCACGACCAAAATTATCACGGTTATTATTATCGCGGTATTGTTCGAATTTGCTCCAAAGGGACTGGAATCTTTTGATCAAGCTTTTTTTTGTTGTTTATAATAAAAATAGACTCACCGTTAGAAAACCCACTATTTCGCATGTTTTGGATTTCTAATGTGTCATTGATAGTGTTTTAGTCCTAACATTTGATGTATTTTATTGCTAAGCTTTTTATTGTTTTAAATAGTTTTTGCTGTAGGACTTTAGGATGTATTTAAATTAAAATTGGGACTGCGTGGCGCAGTGGGAGAGTGGCCGTGCGCAACCCGGGGGTCACTGGTTCAAATCCCACCTAGAACCAACCTCGTCACGTCCGTTGTGTCCTGAGCAAGACACTTCGCCCTTGCTCCTGATGGGTGCTGGTTGGCGCCTTGCATGGCAGCTCCCTCCATCAATGTGTGAATGTGTGTGTGAATGGGTAAATGTGGAAGTAGTGTCAAAGCGCTTTGAGTACCTTGAAGGTAGAAAAGCGCTATACAAGTACAACCCATTTATCAAATATTTAAAAGTACATAACAAATACAATCTTTTATTATTATTTATTTTCTACGGTGGACGTTGTGGCTTCCTACTCTGTTCTGCGGTCCTTGAACACACTGTAAAAACACCCCCGCATGGTATTCCTCGGTGTATAAAATGGCCACTCTGTTCAAGGAGAGCACATCTTGTAAGTTCAATGTGCAAAATTAAATAGCTTAATTGGTCAGACTACAATGTTTCAGTTGTTGCACTTGTAGCGTGAAAGCAAGACAACTTGAAGTTTATTTGACACACAAAAACGTGTGCATCGTTTATTCATCAAAGTAGGGCTGGGTGATATGGCCTTTTATTAATATCTCATATTTTTGGGCCCTGTCACAATACACGATATATATCACAATATTTTGCCTTAACCTTGAATGTTCACTTGACGCATATAATCACAGCAGTATGATGATTCTATGCGTCTACATTAAAACATTCTTGTTCATACTGCATTAATATATGCTCATTTTAAACTTCCATGCATAGAGAGAAATCCCTACTAAGTCAATTTAGTAAATCTGTATTTATTTAAACAGCTATTAAGCAGTGGCACAAACATTCATGTCATTTCAAAACAGAAAGTGCAAGATTGTCAAAGACATTTTAAAACAAGCTATGAGTGCACTTTTGTGCATGATGTCACTAAGATGACATCAAAACAACACTTAATTAAAGTGCACTTTTTGTACAGAACACCACTACAATTGTTAAGATCAAATAAAGTGCACTTTTGTGCATGATGTCACACAAGATATTTCAGAAACTGTCAAATAAAAATGAGCTGCATAATAGGAAATCAAACAGTGTATGTCCTTCATTCTGTGATAGGTTCGTTCGGACGTTATCTCCTTTTGTTGTTGACTTGTTTTTTCATACGGTGTTGATTTGAAAATGGTTGCTTCGGCATTTTGTTGTTTTGGCACCAAACGGAGATGTTGAGATGCAGTTTTCAAGCACTCTTCATTCTCTAGCGGGTGACTTTTCACATGATGCTACAAATAATAATGCTACTTCTCGTAGCCACCCTTTTGCCGCATGATTGTTCAACATATTTCCGCTTGAAGCCAAACCACCGTCAGACTATGGATCTCGTTCTGTTTTTCTTGAGAATTTTTTTCTCCATTTGTTAACAGATTTTAATTTTCTTGAAGGAACTCTCCTGAAGGAATCAATAAAGTACTATCTATCTATCTATCTAGATTCACACCTTGTCTCGCTCGTATTACCACTCGCAACGCACCGTTAGCATCACAGCTAATGTTACCTATGTAGCTACCTCTTTACTAGGCTAGGGCATGTGACGTTGCACACGTGGCGACGTATGTAAGAAGGTGCGCTTGTTTATGCCTCTGTGAGAAAAAGAGACAAGAAAGAGTGGGAAACGCATGCAGTATAATGCCCGCAGCTAAAAGCAACTGTGCGTACTCGAATATGACGATATAGTAATTTTCTATATTGCACAGAGACAAACCCGCGTTATATCGAGTATATCGATATATTGCCCAGCCCTACATCAAAGACGAGAATGAATGACTACTAACATCGAACGACTCAAAATGGCGGTCACAACAAACCCCCACATTTGGGAGAATCTCCTGACGGTCACTTAAAGGGGCCGCTCCGAATTAGTCACTCTTAACTGCATATCTGAATGCTTAACCAGAACAACATTATTATGTGCACAAACCAACAATGACAGTAAATAATGACAAAGTCAAGTAAACGGGTGTGGTGAATTATGTCCTTATAGCAACTGCTACAAAATTTAAATCAGGGTATCAATCTTTCCATTTCAATCCGCTTGTCCCTTTTGGGGTCGCGGGAGGTGCTGGAGCCTATCTCAGTTGCATTCGGGCGGAAGGCGGGGCACGCCCTGGACAAAAGGGAATGTCGTTTCTTAATGGGGAATTATGTTAATGTTCCTTGTTTTCTTGTTAGCATTCGAGCTGGCGCCAGTCAGTCGGTGAGTTTGTCAAAAAGCAGTTATCAATCACGGTTTTTCGGTAGTTTTAAGAACCGTAAGGAGTTCTATAGCGATTATTGATAATATTTTTAAATCCCTAATGTATTTTTACACATTCCTGCTTAGTTTACACAAACAAATAACATACGCCACTCAGAGAAGGACACAATCCTGCCCTCCAACCATTAAAACTAAAAAAAATAAAATAATTAATGCGCGGTAGTGGAAGCGGACGACCAAATCTGAGAAACAAACCATTGAAAATATGTCCTACCTACGGCGAATCCGCCCTGCCATTGCGTCGGTCCACATCACAAGAAACCGCAGCCAGACACCGTGGTATGCTGCGACACACCCAAAGGACGAACATTTATCCAATGACCTTGACAAGCTGCAGATGCTGTTTGATGTATTTTAGTTTTTTTATAGTCTTGACTCAACAGTCTGATTGATCCAACGTTTGGATCAATCAGACCTGCACATTACTTGTTGTATATCTTGACTTCCCTGGTCAATCACTTAACAGTGTTGCCATATGTGACAATTGCCTTTGCCTTAATTTATTGTCTAAGGCAGGGGCGCTCACACTTTTTCTGCAGGTGAGCTACTTTTCAATTGACCAAGTCGAGGAGATCCACCTCATTCCTATTTATAATTTATATTTATTTATTTATGAAAGAGACATTTTTGTTAACAAGTTAATGGTGTTTAATGATAATACAAGCATGTTTAACAGATTCCTTTCTTTCATGAAGACAAGAATATATGTTGGTGTATTTGATTCTGATGACTTGCATTGATTGGAATTAGACAGTGGTGCTGATAATGTCCGCATTTACAAATGGAGGAAAAAAAAAAGTCCTCCTTTCTGTCCAATACCACATAAAAGTGGTTGGATTTGGCATCTCATTTGTCCAACTTGCATACTTGTTTTTAAACACTTTGTTTCGAGAGTAGCATATGTGTGTGGCCCTTTAATGTCTGACAGCAGGTGAGTGACGTCAGTGAGTGTGCGGGTGGGCAAGCAAGTGAGAAAGCGGTCGCTGAGGGCGGGGGAGAAATACATTGGCATCAAACTCCGTAGCTTGCTAGCTTGTGCACGCTAGCTTTCTGAGACTCTTATTTTGTTAGCACAGGCAGGATGAAACAGGTCTTTTATGGTGAAGACAGGAACTTTAGAGTTTTGACAGTAGGTACGGAGTCTCTAGAAATAAAATGTGTTTCTCTGCGTCCGCCCTGTTAGGGATTTTTTTCTTAAATATGAGCTCGCAGCAGCCAGCGTCATCTCACAAGATCCTCGGGTGCCGAGAATGTGACGAAAGTGAAGTCTTGGTATGATTGATGATTGTTCATTTTTATGTATATTTTTTAATGCCTGGCTTGAGATCGACTGACACACCCTCCGAGATCGACCAGTCGATCACGGTCGACGTAATGCCCATCCCTGGTCTAAGGGTTTGTTTTTCTTTTTAAAATGCATGCTCCATGTAAAAACTGTGGTGCTTTGGGAGGGCCGAGCAGAGCTTAACTACATTTCATATTATTTTAACGGGCGGAGGTGCTTAATGATACGAGTGTTTTAAGTTACTCGGTCGTAGCATGAACCGTGCTTGTATGGAAGGGTGTCACTGCATCCCTGGAATCCCACGATAGGTGGAGGTTCATCCTTTTCTCTAACATACATTGATTGATCAAGATCCCCTAGCACATTTATTTCTGTTAAGAAATACATGTGCAGAAGGTTCAAATAAAGCTTCAATTTATAAGATCATTTTCTGTAACATACATTGATTGATCGAAGATCCCCTAGCACATTTATTTCTGTTAAGAAATAGATGTGCAGAAGGTTCAAATAAAGCTTCAATTTATAAGACCTTTAACGTTGGTGTAAAGAAATGAAAGTCAGCACAAGACAAAGGGGAGCAAGGAAGCGTATAGCATAACAGACCGACAATAAGTGTCATATTTTTTAAATGTTCTTTCGAAAGGTTATGCCATTGTTGCGTCACGATGACGTTCGGCGGCGATGATTGAGTGGCAACAGTGCAGCTGCTTTTCTGTACTTGGCTCGAGCCTCCCTATAGTCTTTTGTGTGCATGTCCGGTCGCTAATGTAAGGGAGATAATGGAGGACAGCTGGCACAGATGACGACGAGCAGCCTTTGGGAGCAGAGTATTTTCTTGCTCATTTGCATGCACCAGCCAGGATCTCCCCATCAAATATTAAAGCATCTCAGTGGAAGGTTTGCTCGACATCCTCAGTTCTTGGTGCTTAGACGCGCCTAGGCTCACTTCCTTGCCATTTGACACTACGGGAATAGAGTTTCAAAAACACCCGTCGGTGTCAATGACCCACTAGCGCCATGGCAACGCTGTTTTCTTGTAGAAACATTAATTCTGTTCGAATGTAAATGTTTCCATGTAATAACGAGTGTTTTTGACAGTTCAACAATGTCAACACACTATTTCGGTTAGTTCCTTATTCTCTTGTATTTCATACAATTGTTTGCTTAAAACAAGGTCAATAAAACACAATATCTTAACTGAAGCAAAAAATCCTTTTTTTCCTCCTTTGTCGAGGGAATTGTTCTCTGAATTTGTAAACATTAACAAAATATTTTTGGCATCTTTTGCTGATATTATCATTAGTGTCAACACCAGCAGTTTATAAATAGAGCCGCCCTCCTCTTACGTGTTATGAACTGACCCTGACAATACAGTTGTTATATTATCCTTTGTCCATACCAGGGGTCGGCAACCCAAATTGATGAAAGAGCCATACTGGCCCAAAAATACAAAAAAACAATTGTTTATACAAGTGTTATAATGTAGGCAGCATATGATGTAAGTGCCTACATTAGCCTCTTATCAAAATTACTATGTGTCGTCTGCTGACGCAAATCTTCGTTGACAGGAAATGTTCAAATGTAATATTTATTCTATACATTTTTACAACATTGGCAAACATTAGTAAAACAGAGGCTTCTCGGAGAGTGAGGACTCCTGGAAATTGCTGTAGTAAATGACCAAAGGTATAGATGTGTGTGTTGAAGTTCAAGGAAACGACAGGCTTTCTTCTAATGGATTTATTACAATCTTTGCAAGATGGGCAACATTTGCTGTAGTCTGGAACAACATGGCACACAAACAACCATCAGAAATGCAGCCAATATTACGTACAGATAATGTGTCGTGAGACATGCAAATATAACCTAAAAACACAGAATACAGAAATAAAGGAGATTAAATGAGCTCAAATATACTTACAAAAGAGGCACTATGATGCAATATGTAAATATAGCTAGCCTAAATAGCATGTTAGCATCGATAAGCTTGCAGTCATGCACTGAGTAAATATGCCTGATTAGCACTCTAACAAGTCAATGACATCAACAAAGCTCGCCTTTGTGCAATCACGCACCGCATAAAAGGTTTGGTTGACAAAGTGAGACAAAGAAGTAGTGGCATAAAACATCTTTCTTTGGCAGCATCGGGAAAAGTTATACATGTAAACAAACTGTTGTGTCACAGTCCAAACCACTGCGGTGAGTTCAAGGACCGCCGAAATTAGTGGGACAAAACGAAACTTGCCAAATACTCTCATCAGTGAAGCATGATTACAAACATATTAAACAGTAGGCTTTTCTAACAATTAGGGAGCTTTGTGTCATGTTTGTCCTGCAGAAGCCATATTAAAACAACAAATATATATATTTTCCCCCCCCATCTTTTTTCCTTTTCACACATTTTAAAAAAAGCTGTAAAGAGCCACATGCGGCTATACAGCCGTGGGTTGCAGACCTCCGGTTTAGACTCTTATCAGGCTTATTAACTGCTTACTTTCTGCTTACACGTCTTAGATTTTACTAAGCATTTTCTACTTCTCTTGTTACTAGCTAGTTTATCAGCTAGTTTAATGATTAGCCTGCCTGCTCTTTTTCCTCTGTGTGTATGTAACATGTTAAGCCTGGTCCTAAAACTTGATAATGATACTTGAATAATACTTTACAATTTTAAGAAATGCAATTTATTTGCTGTAATGGAGGTGATTATTATTTACTGAGGGGAGGTGCACCACACTGTGTATAGAGATGCATATTTAGTGGCTAGCTGGTCAGCCAGGGGACTAGTAAATGAATGCAATATTAGCCAGAGGTGATCGGCAATGAAAGGCATTAATCGGCAATGGCGTTCACATACTTTCTTTTGGCACCCCTGTGGGAAAAAAACCCCTTAAATTCAGGGTCACAGGTGAGCTGGAGCCTATCCTTGCCTATTTAGGGTAGAGAAGCGGGGCACGACTTGGACTGGTTGCCAGTCAATCACAGGTTTATATAGAGCACTTTTATAAAACCATTTTGTTTAAGGGATGGATAATTTCTCACTTTCTACTTGATCTCAAAGTATATTTCCATTCCATGTATTCCCAGCTTTACTTTACAGTAGGGGTGTAACGGTACGTGTATTTGTATTGAACCGTTTCGGTACGGTGGTTTCGGTCCGGTTCGGAGGTTTATCGAACGAGTTTGTAAGCTAAAGTCTTAACAAGCTGCTCTGCTTTCTGCCTCTGTCTGAGCAGTGAGCACCCATCATTGTCCCGCCCACACAACCATCTGATTGGTTACATACAAAGCCAATCAGCAGTGCATATCCAGAGCGATGTAACAGCCAATCAGCAGTGCGTATTCAGAACGCAAGTTGTCAATGCTTCAGCGTCGAGCAGATATGTGTTTAGCAGCGGACATCGTACTTTCCCCAAATTATAAATAACACTTCCCAGTCACAACTACTATTAGTATCACTATGAGCCCGTTGAACTTCTAGAAACTTAAGCTGCAGCTCAGCTCGCTCGCAGTTCTGACTTGAGGTGAAGGCTAATTAAATTTTAGCGTAACGTTAGCTCATTTTGCTGTGTGTGTGTGCGTGTGCGTGTGTTAGGGGCAGCAAAGCCCTGTCTGTCTGTTATTTCACATGAAGTCCATGCTGTCCAGGGATGAATAGTCTCTCCTATTGCTATTGTACTATTTTTTTCAGCTAAAGTTATATTAATCATTAGTAATGTAGCAGCCTAGTTTTGATAGGCAGGGTCCCTGCTATCACATGTTGACAAAAATATAACATTTACATAATAAAAGTCAACTACAGGCTTCCCAAATGCTGTAATAAATTAAGCATGATGAGTTCACTTGAAACTGTTTAATGTTGCACTTTTTATATGTAGAAGAAAGGTTTTGTCATTTTATTTAATCAAAGCAACAACTTGAGGCAGTTTAATGTGGATTCACGTGGGCAGAATTATTATAGTGTTCCCAATATTAAAAGGATAAAGCCATTGTTTACAAATTTGGTAAATAAATAACCCAAAAATGTATATCTTGTTGTTTTTTCACTGTACCGAAAATGAACCGAACCGTGACCTCTAAACCAAGTACGTACCGAACCGAAATCTTTGTGTACCGTTACACCCCTACTTTACAGGGACTGCTATGGTTTATTATATTAGTGTAGGTGGAGAATTTTATGCAATCATATGCGACTAACATAACTTCATGTACAGGAGCTCACGGTCTTGGCAGTGTTTACATTTTGTGTGTATTTTTTAAGATGCTAGGCCTTCTGGACGACTTGAATATTTCATAATGCCTACCTGGCTGCAGGATAACCTTGTCTGCATTTATCAGATGAGAGCATTGAGCCGCTCGTTCCCCTCCCCCCTTGCTTGGCGTTTTTTTTCTGCCTCTGATTATGAATTTCTCCCACCGTGCTCGAAGCTGTTGTTGAATGTTTCAATGTTTCCTGTACGCTGGCCTGTTCCCAAATACGCTGATGCTACAAAGCTTGCAGACATAACAAGGGGAAATATTCACAAAATGGTGCTTGTGAGATTAATTACATGATAGAAAATGGAGGTTTCATGTATATCCTATATTCCGCTGCATATACTGCACTCCCCTCCCTCACTTTTTCTCATGTTTTTTTTTTTTGTTACTTTATTTAGGGTTTCATCTTTAATTTCTTGCAGGGTGTCTATGCCTCCTGTCAAATGTTGATTAATGGGCTTAAGCTCCATAGTGTTGTCTTTTATTTGTAGCGTTAGATAAACAAAAACCGAGCCAGCCTTCAAGAACGAGCACAACACACACAGAAAATATCTACCTTTTACACAGATCATCCTCAATTAGTTAAGTTAGGTATTACTAGGGTTTTGAAAAAGTGATTTTCGAATGAATCGCAATTCTTAAGTACAAAAAAAAAAAATCAAAATGAATTTTTTTTTTTTTTTTATCTCGCCTGTCCAGACACTTATGAAAATGGTGATGTTGATGCACATATCTGTTGTATAGATTTACTTAAGAAAAGAGACTACGGTCCATCCAGACCCACACCTCCCGCCACCTGTACAGTTTTTTCCCCTCGGCCCTCAGGCGCATTAAACAATAACAAGATCGAGGATTTCGTTGTGGTTTGTGTTGTGGTTTGTGTTGTGGTTTGTGCAGCCCTTTGAGACACTAGTGATTTAGGGCTATATAAATAAACTGATTGATTGATTGAAGATCTGATAGATCAGTTACAGCTCTTTTTATTACCTATTCTGTGTTATGTGTTTTATGTTGCACGATTGCACCAAGAAAAAGTCCTAGTTTGTGAACCCGTTCTCAAATAATAGCAATAAAAAACAATTCGATTCTGATTGTATTCTGATCTGATTCTGATGTTGGCGACATCTATTGTTGCCTTATTTGTATTTGACTTTATTAAATGTTTGGGTAGAATGTCATTGAATAAAAGCCTGTTTTCTTTTAAGTAATATAGACATTTATTAGAGCGGTTTGTCTATTTTTTAGAGAAATGTAATTAGTCAAAGAACTGGCACCCAATGTTATTAAAAATTATTTACTTTGAATCGAGAATCAATTCCTAATCCAATCATTACCCCCAAGAATTGAACTAAATCGAACTGTGTGGTGCCCAAAGGCTCACAGCCCTAGTTATTATGGTCACAGTTCGTCAAATTAGCCTAATAGTTCAACTGAAACATTTTATTTCTAAAGTGATTTAATACCTACTCAGTATTTTTGGCCTTAATGCCACGTGACTTCTAAGAAGGTTTCCTATTGGCTGTCTGGAATATGATAGCTGCAGTCCCTATGAAGAATTTAAACATTGGTACAGGATAAATATTAGACAGATAATTATCAGGCCGATATGAAGAATTGTAACGATAGAAATATGATTTGTTAAATAGGGTCAGGGTGAGCAAATCAAGCATTAATTTTTTCGTACCTTTTTCTCGTAAACTTTCCCTCAATGTATACAAGCATGGTGTCGATCATGTGGGACTTCTTCACTGTTTCAGAGGAAGACACTTTGCCTGCTATTTGCACTCATTGTTCTGCAACTATTTTGCGAGGAGAGAAAAGAAAACATTGACCTTGAACACATCAAACATTAGCAGCATCCTGGATTGCCAGCATGGCTAGGACGGGATTTTGGAAGCCTAAAAAAAACACCTGGGCTGCTAAAGAAGCTGTCCCAAAGACTGCCGCAAAAAAATATGTTTAATTTCTCTGCTTATGAAACTAAATAATTGTTCTAGCCTAAATTCCATGCTAGTTTAACGGCAGCCATATTTTTCAAACAATTTCGCTCATTTTTTGTTATTTTACTTGATGTTTGAAACAACAAACTATCCCAAGCTTTTTTTTGTCATTTAAACCCTTTTTTAAAATTAAAATCTTCACTAACCAAAATAAAATATCTGCTGAGACTTCTGATTCCAAGGCAAGTTTCCCATCAGTTGGCTGGCAATCCATGATAATAATCAAATGAGGTGGGAATTGTCTAATAAGGGTGTAACAATATGAAAATTGTATGTCACAGTTATTGTGACTAAAATGATTACGGTTAAAATTATTATTACGGTATTGTTGAATGTGCCCAAAAACGACTAATACAAACACACTGAAATCTTATAACCAACTTTTATTTGTATATCTTGTATTCATGCCAGCATTTAAGCTACTTAGCAACTCGTACATTAGTTGCTTCTCTAGAGAAAAAGAGCAGAATCACTCCAATTTTCAACATGTGGTAATTAATCAAGGTTTTAGGATAATTACAATTGTAAACAATACTTACCATTAGAGGTACGCAGAAATTGATTTAATTATCTTTTGGTTTTCCCTTTTTTGAAATATTTTATATAATAAGCTTTGTATATATTTATGTCTTGTGCAGCACGGTGGTAGAGGGGTTAGTACATCTACCTCACAATACGGGGGTCCTGAATAGTCCTGAGTTTAATCCCGGGCTCAGGATCTTTCTGTGTGGAGTTTGCATGTTCTCCCCGTGACTGCGTGGGTTCCTTCCGGGTATTCTGGCTTCCTCCCACCTCCAAAAACATGCACCTGGGGATAATTTGATTGACAACATTAAATTGGCCCTAGTGTGTGAATGTGAATGTGAATGTTGTCTGTCTATCCGTGTTGGCCCTGCGACTTGTCCAAGGTGTACCCCGCCTACCGCTCGAATGCAGATGAGATAGGCTCCAGTGACCACCCCTCCGCGATTCCAAAAAGGGACAAGCGGTAGAAAATGGATGGATGAGTGGATTTTTATGTCTTCTCATTGCTTTGTAAATGGATATCCTAAGTAACACTTGAATTGGGGTTGTTCTATTTCCTTTTGCACCTTTTCTGCATCAATATTTTAAATTAAACTACCGTATTTTTCGGTGTATAAGTCGCACCAGAGTATAAGTCTCACCTGCTGAAAATGCATAATAAAGAAGGAAAAAAACATATATTAGTCGCACTGGAGTATAAGTCGCATTTTTGGGGGAAATTTATTTGATAAAACCCATCACCAAGAATAGACATTTGAAAGGCAATTTAAAATAAATAAAGAATAGTGAACAACAGGCTGAATAAGTGTACGTTATATGACGCATAAATAACCAACTGAGAAGGTGCCTGGTACGTTAACATAGCATATTATGGTAAGACTCATTCAAATAACTATAACATATAGAACATTGTATATGTTTACCCAACAATCTGTCACTCCTAATCGCTAAATCCCATGAAATCTCTTACGTGAATGAGCTAAATAATATTATTTGATATTTTACGGTAATGTGTTAATAATTTCACACCTAAGTCGCTCTTGAGTATAAGTCGCACCCCTGGCCAAACAATGAAAAAAACTGTGACTTATAGTCCGAAATATACGGTAATAAACATTGCCGTAAAAAGCGGCATTAGTTCAGTATTCAAGTTAATATGGTGATAATAAAATCAGGAAGCCATGACTAGAAACAGCAAGACCTATGAAAAATAAAAAACATAAGTAAAAGCACAGACTTATATATAGCGCAGTTATTACAAACTATACTTCCCCCAAAAATGCAACTTATACTCCAGTGCGACTTATATACAGTGGGGCAAAAAATATTTAGTCAGCCACTGATTGTGCAAGTTCTCCCACTTCAAATGATGACAGAGGTCTGAAATTTTCATCGTAGTACACTTCAACTGTGAGAGATAGAATGTGGGGGAAAAAAAATCCAGGAATTCACATAGTAGGAATTTTAAAGAATTTATTTGTAAATTATGGTGGAAAATAAGTATTTCGTGAACCATTCAAAGCTCTCACTGATGGAGGGAGGTTTTGGCACAAAATCTCACGATACATGGCCCCATTCATTCTTTCCTTAACACGGATCAACACGGAGCATGATGTTTCCACCCCCATGCTTCACAGTAGGAATGGTGTTCTTGGGATGCAACTCCGTATTCTTCTTCCTCCAAACACGAAAAGTTGAGTTTATACCAAAAAGTTCTATTTTAATGTCATCTGACCACATGACATTCTCCCAATCCTCTGCTGTATCATCCATGTATCCATTTTGGTATAAACTCAACTTGTCGTGTTTGGAGGAAGAAGAATACTGAGTTGCATCCCAAGAACACCACACCTACTGTGAAGCATGGGGGTGGAAACATCAGGCTTTGGGGCTGTTTTTCTGCTAAGGGGACAGGACGATTGATCCGTGTTAAGGAAAGAATGAATGGGGCCATGTATCGTGAGATTTTGTGCCAAAACCTCCTTCCATCAGTGAGAGTTTTGAATGGTTGACCAAATACTTATTTTCCACCATCATTTACAAATAAATTCTTTAAAATTCCTACAATGTGAATTCCTGGATTTTTTTTTCACATTCTGTCTTTCACAGTTGAAGTGTACCTATGCTGAAAATTACAGACCTCTGTCATCATTTTAAGTGGGAGAACTTGCACAATCGGTGGCTTACTAAATACTTTTTGGCCCCACTGTATGTTTTTTTCCTTCTTTATTATGCATTTTCGGCAGGTGCGACTTCTACTCCGAAAAATACGGTACTATTTCTATCTTCCTCCTTTGTTTTTGCATCCTTCTGCCATTCAACTGAAGCCATTACTCTTTCTGTGGAGGCTATATCGCCAAATGTAGCCGAGGAATGCTCGTTAAACATCGGGTGGTCTTGTCTTATCGCCCCGAGGGGGTTGGAACACGCTAGAGATCAGCACTACCAGGGTGCCACTTCAGTGCCAGTGCTCTGCCTGTAGCGCCTTTTTTGACAATTTCACGGCCTTCGAATATCTTGTTTCACACTTCAGGTTTTCCTATGCGGAGATCAGCGTCGTTTTAGCCCCGTTGTCTCCTGTAATCTGCTGAGCAGCCGCCCGGCAATGTGACACGACGTATTATATCGCGGCAGACATATTTTGATTGGTCGCCCAATGCGGCCGCCTCATAAGCTTGCCCCCTCGCTGGCAGTTTTGGATGTCACAGCCGGTCGACTCGGTGTCGCTCTGAGTTGGCACATTTCTCAGCCCACCCGACGAACACGCGCTGGTGTCTCCTTTAACAGGATGTGATGTCACCCGCAACAGCGTTTCCAAACACGCCTCTCAAGGGCAGGTTGCGTGGCAACCGTAAAGTGTCATTGTCGGAGGATTTGTGAAATATAATGTCATGAGCTAGGAGAGGAGGAGGCGGGGCCAACACTGCCCTTTATAGCACTGCACTGCTGTAGGAATCTGCTTTTTCCCCCTCCTATACAGAATACATTAATGTAGCATGGGTGTCTTCATCAAAGGCTCTAGTGTTTTGGCCTTGTGTTGGGTGATTCTCACAACCTTGGCGTGCCAGGTGCAGCCACCAATGCGATAGCAAATTTGCTGTGTCAGCATTTTTTGCCCACTGGTTTGTTCGTGATGTTTTGTTTTTTTTAAACAGATGCATGCTGCAAACTGCAGAAGACTAGGCGTGTCTACATTTTTGTATTGTTGTTGGGTCTTTGTTCTAGTTAAAATGTGAAGACACGGTGCAATTAACCTGCACCCTCCACCCCCACCATACCCATGCCAGAGGGGGTGGAATGTAATTTCTCTCCAATGTCTTTGTCTCTTACGTTTATAAGGTATCTCACGCTCTGAAATAGTCTACAAATGTAAAAATGCTTCATAGCGTGCAGTCCAATTTTTTTCTGTCATGTTACAATGGCGGATGTTTGCTTTCATTTCACAATAATCAACACGCAAATAATACAATTCGAGCATACGCAGGAAGATGGGTACTAACTACATGTTTTCCCAATACAAATTAGGGTTGTTCATCCTCAGTGAAGGCTTAAAGGCCTACTGAAATGAGATTTTCTTATTTAAACGGGGATAGCAGGTTTATTCTATGTGTCATGCTTGATCATTTCGCGATATTGCCATATTTTTGCTGAAAGGATTTAGTAGAGTACATCTACGATAAAGTTTGCAACTTTCGGTGCTAAGAGAAATGCCCTGCCTGTACCGGAAGTAGCAGACGATGGCGTCACATGTTGATGGCTCCTCACATATTCACATTGATTTTAATGGGAGCCTCCAACAAAAAGAGCTATTCGGACCGAGAAAACGACAATTTCCCCATTAATTTGAGCGAAGATGAAAGATTCGTGTTTGAGGATATTGATAGGGAGGGACTAGAAAAAAATAAAAGTTAAAAAAAAAACGCGATTGCGATGTTTTTAGAGTAATTTACTAGGATAATTCTGGGAAATCCCTTATCTTTCTATTGTGTTGCTAGTGTTTTAGTGAGTTAAATAGTACCTGATAGTCAAAGGTGTGTCTCCACGGGTGTCTTGACGCCAGTGTCTCAGGGGAGTCGACGTCAGCTCTGGACGGCACAAGCTCAGCTTTTTTCCGGTAAGAAGCGACTTTTTACCACAAATTTCTCACCGAAACCTGCTGGTTGACATTCCGTCGATATCCATGTTCGCTTGACCGCGCTGTGATCCATAGTAAAGTTTCACCTCCAGGAATTTTAAACAAGTAATCACTGTGTGTTTGTGTGGCTAATGGCTAAAACTTCCCAACTCCATCTTTCTACAGTGACTTCTCCAATATTAATTGAACAAATTGCAAAAGATTCAGCAACACAGATCTCCAAAATACTGTGTAATTATGCCGTTAAAGCAGATGAGTTTTAGCTGTGTGTGTGCAGCGCTCATACTTCCTAAAAACCCGTGACGTCTTGCGTACACGTCATTACACGACGTTTTCAAGACGAAAGTCCCGGGAAATTTAAAATTGTAATTTAGTGAACTAAAAAGGCCGTATTGGCATGTGTTGCAATGTTAATATTTCATCATTGATATATAAACTATCAGACTGTGTAGTAGTGGGTTTCAGTAGGCCTTTAATTTGATATATGGCCCAAATAAATCTATATAGAGAAAATTATATTACAGAAAACCCTCAATACAGGATGGTAGTTGAATTTTGGCTCGAATTGTTTGGGTTTATAACAAAAACACACATAGGGACACATTTTAAAATGAATATGCTACATTACCATCATAAAAAATATATGTACCGTATTTTCCGGACTATAGAGCGCACCGGTATATAAGCCGCACCCTCTAAATTTTTGAAGAAAACAATATTTTTGCAAATATTAGCCGCACCGGACTGTAAGCCACAGATATATATACATCGTGAAATTAGTTATTTACACAGAAAAAAATTCTGAATGATTATTTAAATACTTTAATTATTTCCAAACAGTGCCTGTAACACAGCAGTAAAACTGCTGGTCAAACAAACCAGAAGACATCGTCATGGACCAACTAGCTGCAGAAGCTAGCTTTCCAATCATCTAAACAGACTCAATAACTCAATAATTTACGCAACTTAAGCAATACAAAAAGAATGTCAGTGTAAGTTAATAATGCTAACAAAGACACTCGTGAACATGTTAGCATATCGGCTAATGCAAACAACGCTTGTTTCATTACATTACGATAGTAAGTACAAATATGCATGAAAAAAGTCCTACAGACATCACACATGGGACAATTTAGTAAGTACAAATTAGAGCTGGGCGATATAGCCGTTTTTTAGTATCTATTTTTAGGCCATATTGCGATACACGATATATAGCTTGATATTTTAAAGCCTTATCCTTGAATGAACACTTGATACATATAATGACAGCAGTATGATGATTCTATGTGTCTACATTAAAACATTCTTGTTCATACTGCATTAATATATACTCATTTTAAACTTTCATGCAGAGAAGGAAATCACAACTAAGTCAATTGACCAAAACAGTATTTATTAAACAATCAATCAATCTATCAATGTTTATTTATACAGCCCTTAATCACAAGTGTCTCAAAAGGCTGCACAAACCACAACGACATCCTCTGCACAGAGCCCACACAAGGGCAAGGACTAACTCACACCCAGTGGGACGTCGGTGACCGTGACAAAGATGACAATGAGAAACCTTGTAGAGGACCGCTTATGTGGGCAACCCAGGGCAGTGGTCCCCAACCTTTTTGTAGCTGCGAACCGGTCAACGCTTGAAAATGTGTAGTATTTTATACGTAAGTAGTAAAACCTTAAAGTCACATTTTAAGTGCACAGGAAGCCAGTGCAGGTGACTTTTCAAATGATGCAACATATTAGGAGTAGTGTTACTTTTGATAGCAACGCTTGTGCCCCACACTTAACAAATTAAAGTTGTCTATTGGACATCTTCCCGCTTGAAGCGAAACCACCGCCAGACGATGGACCCCCTGGTGTTTTTCTTGGGAATTAATTTTTCCTTCATTCGCACCTTCTTTCTCTTGTATTACCACTCGCACGGCTTCGCTAGCATCACAGCCTACATTACCCATGCTGCTACCTCTCTGCTTCGAGAGGGCGTATACGTATGTGACGTATGACGTGACTGTAGGTGATGTGTGTAAGAAGGTGCGCTTACTGCCTGTGAGAAGGAGACGCAAGGAGTGGGAAGAGCCTGTAGTGTAATGCCAGCAGCTAAAAGCAACTGCGCGAGAACGTATACTCGAATATCACGATATAGTCATTTTCTATATCGCACAGAGACAAACCCGCGATATATCGCGTATATCGATATATCGCCCAGGCCTAGTAAGAATTGTTTTAGTTGTATTTTTAAAACTTATAAATGTTGCTTCGAATGATGAATGAAAAATCCATTTGAGTAGAAACGCTGTGGGTGGCTAAAAGACCGAATGGCAATTGTACTTCTGGTTCATAGCTCAGTCTAAACAGTAGTGCAATGCAGCACTTGCTGCACCGGCAGTGAGCGAACTCGTCTACAAGACAGCGCCATAGCACAAACAATACCACACCTATACGGTGTGTTTGTTTGTTTTTATTTTTAAATCAGTGAGCAAAGAAAAATCCGTAAATTAGTTGCACCCTTTTATAAACTGCAGGGTTCAAAGCTTAGTAGCGGCTTACAGTCCGGAACTTACAGTACACGTGTAAAGCACTGCCGTATGAACAATCTAGGGATGCGCCTATCGATCCACCACCGATCCGTATTGGACAATTTTGGTGAAAAGAATGTGATCGGCTAATGCTGATCCCCTCTGGCTATACATATATATATACACATATATATATATATATATATATATATATGTATATATATATATACATATATATATATATATATATATATATATATATATATATATATATATATATACACACATTATATAGAGTGAAGAAAATACCCTGCTATTTTGCAAGTTCTCCCACTTAGAAATCATGGAGGGGTCTGACATTTTCACGATAGTTTCATGTCCACTGTATGAGAGATAACCTAAAAAGAAAAATCCAGAAATCACAATCTATGATTTTTTAACAATTTATTCGTGTGATACAGCTGAAAATAAGTATTTGAACACTAGCATTAATATTTGGTAGAGTAGCCTTTGTTTGCAATTACAGAGGTCAAACGTTTCCTGAAGTTCTTCACCAGGTTTGCACAGACTGCAGGAGCGATTTTGACCCACTCCTTCACACAGATCTTCTCTAGATCAGTCAGGTTTCTGGGCTGTCGCAGAGTAACACAGACTTTCAGCTCCATCCAAGATTTTCAATTGGATTTAGGTCTGGAGACTGGCTGGGCCACTCCAGAACCTTGATATGGTTCTTACGAAGCCATTTTGTGGTTTTCCTGGCTGTGTGCTTTGGGTCATTGTCATATGGAAGATCCAGCCACGACTCATCTTCAATGATCTGACTGAGGGAAGGAGGTTTTTGGCCAAAATCTCACAATACATGGCTGCAGTCATCATCTCTTTAATACAGTACAGTCGTCCTGTCCCATGAGCAGAAAAACACCCCCAAAGCATGATGCTACCACCCCCATGCTTCACAGTAGGGATGGTGTTCTTTGGATGGTACGCATCATTCTTCTTCCTCCAAACACGCATTGTGGAATTATGACCGAAAAGGTAAATTTTGGTCTCATCTGCCAAAAAACTTTCTCCCATGACTCCTCTGGATCATCTAAATGGTCATTGGCAAATTTAAGACAGGCCTTAACATGTGCTGGTTTAAGCAGGGGAACCTTCCGTGCCATGCATGATTTCAAACCATGACATCTTATTGTATTACCAACAGTGAACATGGAAACAGTGGTCCCAGCTCTTTTCAGGTCATTGACCAAGTCCTGCCGTGTAGTCCTGGGCTGATTCCTCACCTTTCTTAGCATCATTGTGACCCCAAGAGGTGATATCTTGCATGGGGCTCCACTCTGATTGAGATTGACCGTCATGTTTAGCTTCTTCCATTTTCTAATGATTGCTCCAACAGTGGACCTTTTTTCAACAAAGCTGCTTGGCAATTTCTTCGTAGCCCTTTCCATTCTTGTGGACTTGTACAATTTTGTCTCTGATGTCTTTGGACAGCTCTTTGCTCTTAGCCATGCTGAATGTTTGGGTCTTACTGATTGTATGGGGTGGACAGGTGTCTTTATGCAGCAAACAACCTCACACAAGTGCATCTGTTTCGAGTTAATACAGTAAAGTGGAGGAGGACTTTTAAAGGCGGACTAACAGGTCTTTGAGGGTCAGAATTGTAGCTGATTGACAGGTGTTCAAATACTTCTTTTCAGCTGTATCACACAAATAAACTGTTAAAAAATCATTGAGTGTGATTTTTAGGATTTTTATTTTTTGGTTATCTCATACAGTGGACATGCGCGTACCGTGAACATTTCGGACCCCTCCATAATTTCTAAGTGGGAGAACTTGCAAAATAGCAAGGTTTTCAAATACTTATTTTCTTCATTGTATATACACACATATGTGTGTATATATATATATTAATTATTTTGGGCAGCACGATGAAAGAGTGGTTAGTGCGTCTGCCTCACAATACGAAGGTCCTAAGTAGTCCTGGGTTAAATCCCGGGCTCGGGATCTTTCTGTGTGGAGTTTGCATGTTCTCCCCATGACAGTGTGGGTTTCCACCGGGTACTCCGGCTTCCTCCCACCTCCAAAAACATGCACCTGGGGATAGGTTGATTGGCAACACTAAATTGGCCCTAGTGTGTGAATGTGAGTGTGAATGTTGTCTGTCTATCTGTGTTGGCCCTGCGATGAGATGGCGACTTGTCCAGGGTGTACTCCGCCTTCCGCCCTATTGTAGCTGAGATAGGCACCAGCGCCCCCCTCGACCCCAAAGGGAATGAGCGGTAGAAATTGGATGGATATATTATTCGATGGATATATATATTAATTTGATAGATATATAATTGATATAACTGGATATTAAGAGTTTCAGAAAGTTCGACTTCTACCTTGTTTAATTCCGTGGTGACCTCTTTGATGTTTTGTAGTCAATCAAAAATATCAAGCCAAACATGGCGCACAGTCATCATCACATTCTCCAAGTTTCTTTTTTTAAAGGATCAAATGCAAAAATTTTGTGCGATTTGTCGCCAGTTGTATTCAAATACCTCAGTCACGTTCCAAAATCTATGATACCCGGAGCCACCAACTATAGAGGTATACCAATGTAACGAATGAGTATGTAAATGGGATCCTGCGGGCTGTGTTTTTATTTACAATTCCACTGGCCTCTCTGCCTTATCTGTGTGCGTCACACAACCACTAGCATGATAATTATATCAGATAGCAGCTTGTTCCCTCTGTTTTTTTTATCATCCATGGAGAAAAAGGTGCAGTACTTCTTTCTCACGGCTTATGAGAGCTGGCTCCTGTTATCGTGGGAATCTTTTGCCAATGTCTCTTCTGAACATGTCCTTAGACACCAGACATCATCAGCGCCACCCTTTCTTCTCTCACCTGCTCCTGTTTGCTCCATTTTGCGCCATGATAGTGGTTTTCTCCCATGTGCGTCACACAATTGAAGTAATTCTGTTTGCAGGAAGAGAAGTTGGGTACATATTAAAAAGAAATAATGTTTTTATGCAAGCAGGTGACTTAAAGGGGTCGGATTAGGATTTTTTTTTCTACATGTAAAACACACCCTTGTGGTCTACATAACATGTAATGGTGGATCTTTGGTCGAAATGTTGCATAGATTATGTTTACAGTTTTCAATCCGCTTTCTGACAGACTCTTCAGGATGCGCCATTTTGTGGGCGGTCTTGTTTACGTACCTCCACTTCGACAGCTCCTTCTCCCCGTCATCCATGTTGTTTTTAGTGTTTCTATAGCGAGTGTACTGACAGGTATAAGTTTGAACGGTACGCTACTTTGTTTAAAAATGGCAAAAACTGAGGATGCATGTGCATGTATGAGCCAGTCTGCCCCACAGTAAGACCATAAGGAAAAATAAGTAGCTTATTTTGGGTAAGTGTGTATCATATATGGATGATCCGCGGTCACAGGACAGAACAAATTCCAAACAACTTGTTTAGAGGAGGTATGAAGGAAGGCAAGATTGTTTTATAAATATCTCTACTATGCCTCTATGGTTGGATTTCAAATTTTCAGGACTTATGCAGATCCCAAATACACAAAACCGTTAACCAATAAGTAAGATTAGTTGGTCTTGCATAAAAGGTACCCTTCAAAGGGTAATTGCACTTTTTGGGGGGATTTTGCCTATCGTTCACAATCATTATGAGAGACGTGACAATAGATGTTTTTACGCATTCTAAATATTAAATAAATGCGATCAAAAAGTTGCTTACAATGGAGCCTATTGAAAACGCGGATTCCCACCGATAAGACCCGTAAATATATTCCAAACACCTCCATTAAGGTTTTATACACATGATGTATAAATGTAATGTAGTAACAGGCACATTAATAACAACATTGAATATCATCGGGGCGGCATGGCTCGGGTTAGTAAAGCGGCCGGGCCAGCAACTTGAGGGTTCCAGGTTCGATCCCCGCTTCCACAATCATATTCACTGCTGTTGTGCCCTTGACCAACACACTTTACTCACCTGCTCCCAGTGCCAGCCACATTGGTTTATTTGTAACTTATCGATGTAGATCAGTGGCTCTCAACCTTTTTTCAGTGATGTACCCCCTTTGAACATATTTTTAATTCAAGTACCCCCTTATCAGAGCAAAGCATTTTTGGTTGAAAAAAAGAGATGAAGTAAAAGACAGTACTATGTCATCAGTTTCTGATTTATTAAATTGTATAACAGTGCAAAATATTGCTCATTTGCAGTGGTCTTTCTTGAACTATTTGGGAAAAAAATATATAAAAATAACTAAAAACGTGTTGAAAAATAAACAATTATGAATAAAGATTTCTACACATACAAGTAATCATCAACTTAAAGTGCCCCCTTTGGGGATTGTAATAGAGATCCAACTGGATTCATGAACTCAATTCTAAGCATTTCTTCACAAAAAAAGACATTTTCAACATCAATATTTATGGAACATGTCCACAAAAAATCTAGCTGTCAACACTGAATATTGCATTGTTGCATTTCCTTTCACAGTTTATGAACATACATCCATATTTTGTTGAAGTATTATTAAGTGAATATATTTGTAAAGGATTTTTGAATTGTTGCTATTTTTAGAATATTTAAAAAAAATCTCTCGTACCCCTTGGCATACCTTCAAGTAGCCCCAGGGGTACGCGTACCCCCATTTGAGAACCACTGATGTAAGATAATTGTTTCACTATTTAAAGCCCTTTGAGTCTCTAGAGAAAAGCGCTACAAAAAAACAGTTCACTTCGATTTTAAGCATTACTTCTCAAAAACGCATCACGTTTGCTTTTTTTTTTTCATCACTGATTTTTACTCACTGCAAACTTTATGAGAGTCAACAAATATGATAAAACATCACCAACTGTGCCGTGTCTGCTGTCATTAGAATGCCGACTGCTGGGTTGTTCTTAAATTCCTATTTAAATGGGTAATGTTTCATAATTTTTATCTTAAAGAAAAGTAGTGTGGAGTGCGGGGAACCAGGCGTCTTGCCAGTTTTGGGTCCTGAATGGCTGTAAAAGTGTACCAGCTTGTCGGAATACCTACTCAGACTTCATCTTTCCAGGTGAGATGCATGATTTATGATCAAGAATAAACTTCCAGGGATCAAGAAAGCAAGGAAGCAGCAGACCACTCGATAATGTAAACATGCACACACAGTAGTGATCACGGCGCCGCTATAAATAATTTGTCTGCGTTGGCACTTATAATAACAGTATCACTAATACTTGGTTAATATCAAATGTAAATGAAGTATTGTTGGCGTTTTTTGAATGGTTATTGTTTTTTTATGGGTGAAATAGAGGAGCTCACACTGCAAGTGTACTTTTATTTACAATTTAGAATGCATTAAAAAAAATCCATCCATGGTTATGTCATGTCTTTCATAATGACTGTGAATGATGGGCAACATTCCAAAAAAGATTATATGACTGATTAAAAATAGAATCATTTTCCTCATGAACTAAATTGTTCTTTATTCCCCTCAGGAAAATTGTCATCAAGATTGGGAAGAAAAAGAAGAAGAGAAAGCCTGACTCTTCAGAGGAGGAGTCGGACGGAGATCCCCCATCTCGACGCGCGTCGAAAGACTCTGTAAGATGTTTTGTTATTACTATTGCACAAACCAGTGGTAATTTAACAAAAGTTGAACTCCCCACTTGTTTGTTTGTTTTTTGTCAATTAATCAGTTCTGTCCTGTTACTATTATTTCAAAATCAGAATGTGCCACGGTCTGAAAAAACAAATATGGAAAAAGTGGCTCAAACTTGGGCTGAGATATGTACTCTTATTTAAGACAGTGAATGATATGCTGCATGATGCTATGTCTTTCTGAACTGACAATTAGGGAAATAATTAGCATCATCCTATTAATGCATAATAAATGCACATCTCTGTTGCCATGTTGTTGTGCTAAATCAAGTGATCAGTTTTGACACACCGGGGTCATATCAACAGTGCCATCCTAAAAATAAGAACTTTTGTTGTGGCTTTTCTGGTAACAATGGCAGAAAAGGAGAAATTTACATGTTTTGCGTCTCTTCGCCAGCCTATATATCAGTAAAATTAAACTGTTACAAGAATTGTGGGTCAGAGCTGGGCCGGTTCGGGTTGAGGAGGAGGTGGGCGGGCAGTGGGTGGTGCTCTAGAGTCAACATTCTGTTCTCTTTTGATGGCATCGCTGAGGCAATGTCGAGGTCAAAGCCAGAACAATAGCACCTCCACAGAGTAGACAAAAGAATGTGCTGACATTGACAGAGTGTTTATTTGGACGTTCAGCAAATCAAATGTAGCACAGTCGCAGCTTGATTTTTGTCTTTAAACCTCATTTCTGTGCCCCAATAACCCAAAGAATATTAAAAAGGAAAAAAAAAAAAAATCTGAATTACGTGAATGGTTTCGGCAACGCGAGGCAGCAGGGTGTCACTTCTCTTTCGTTACTTCCTCCTTCATCCGGACACGGAAATGAAGACACTTTCTACATGCTGCGTAGAAAGTGCAAACAATGTACGGAAAAATTGTTTGCATTAAAGGTGTGAAAACAAATCCATTTCAGGTCAATATATGGCAAGTTATTCTAAACAAAACAGCATCTTAGCATTTATAATGGTCTCAAGTCAAATTGGCAAATTAGTGTAAAATCATTTAATAATGAGTACATTTCATTTTAGCAATGTGCTGAGGGACAATACAATACGATCAGTGGCCAGACTTTGAACATTTTATTCCCAGGATATTCAACTAAATAGTGTTGAGGACAATATCACCAGAAAGGTAAAGCCCAGAGGGCTGAACCTTTCTTTTTCACAATTAGTTTTATTTTTTATATTCGACAAGAACCAGCGTCCTCTACAGTAGACTTTTGATTTTGGCTTTATTTTGTCAAACATAAAGAGGCACGATACAGTTTTTAAGAACCTTTTGTTAAAGTTAATCTCTTTGACAACACTCGAGTGTTTTTAAGAATCTGCTCCAAAAATGTGAATGTTTTTTGAACTGAACTTGCAGGCCACTAGTTGAATAGCTTAAAACAGCGGTTCTCAACCTTTTTTCAGTGAGGTACCCCCTGTGAACATTTTTCAAATTCAAATACCCCTTAATCAGAGCAAAGCATTTTTGGTTGAAAAATAAAAAGAGCTAAAGAAGTAAAATACAGCACTATGTCATCAGTTTCTGATTTATTAAATTGTATAACAGTGCAAAATATTGCTCATTTGTAGTGGTCTTTCTTGAACTATTTGGGAAAAAAAGATAGAAAAATAACTAAAAACTTGTTGAAAAATAGACAAGTGATTCAATTATAAATGAAGATTTCCACACATAGAAGTAATCATCAACTTAAATCTAAACATTTCTTCACAAAAAAATAAATCTTTAACATCAATATTTATGGAACATGTCCACAAAAATGAATATTGCATTGTTGCATTTCTTTTCACAGTTTATGAACTTACAATCATATTATTGTCAAAGTATTATTCAATAAATATATTTATAAAGGATTTTTTAATTGTTGCTATTTTTAGAATATTTTTAAAAAATCTCACTTACCCCTTGGAATGCCTTCAAGTACCCCCAGGGATACACATACCCCATTTGAGAACCACTGGCTTAAAAGATTGAAAAGAGAGTCCCTAAAATGTAACCTTGAGGAACACCACTTGTATAACTAAAGAAGTTGAACAAATGACTACTGACTGTATCTGAAGTAAACAGGCTACAGCAACAGCTTAGCTACATACATCACATTACGGGAAAAAAATGCAATTGCCAAAAAAGGAGAGGCTTTAAAGGGGTGCCTAGTGGAACGCCTCAGTTATGTAAATCAGAGGTTATGACCCCAGTGTTTGATGTCTGCGAGCAAGATTAAAATGTCAACGCAAGGATCTGCCAATGTGTTTACACTTTACAGTTGTCCAAGTTCCTCTATACAACAGGAGCACTCCAGTTTTTTAGGAATTTACTGAGAAAATGTTTGTCTCAGGTTTTGAACTGAACTCAAGGTCCGGTATGGTGTCATTACCGGGGCCAGATTTGGCCCCAGTGTAGGCTTGTCATGTAAACATCTGGTCAGATTAGTTTTGTTGTTGTTGCTGTTATTGTTAGAATTTTTCAAGATCTAATTTATTTGTTGATATTTATTTTATTATTGCTGTCAATTTGTTTTGATCAGATTATTCACACTTGATTCTTTTATTAATCACCTTTAATTGCACTAAATTACTTGCTAGTATAATTTAAATTGACTTTAAATCAACACATATTTTGTCTCAATTACAAAGGTTTATGTTCGAATGTCATACACCAATATTTTTTAAATGTTTAACTTGGGTGCTTATTTATTTGCTATAAACAGTTCTCTACAAAGGCCCTTTTAGGTTTATTTTGAAGTTAAATTTGCGACCAGTAGGCGTTTCTCCATTGAGCTTTGCACTGGCGTATGCATTGATTGACCTGATCCTGTAAAGCAATCCACTTTTAAATAACCATCCGGAGTTGAAGGATCATGTACAGTCGATTGTAAATTGTCAAATTAAATTGTGTGGTTAATCCGCGTTTGTACATGATTAATCTCACGTTGATCTAATCTAGTCTAATCTAATCACACGTTAATTTTGACAGCCCTACAGTAGGTAAGGTTTTATTTTTGTCTCATTCCTGTGAGAATCCTGCATGTGACTGAAGCAATAAAGATTTGGACTATTCAGGTGTAGCTGCAGTGTGCTCAAACAACCACCAGGTAGCATCTGTAAACAGATAATAAATACAGTATCCTCACTTCTACTGGACCTATCAGTTGGGTAGTGCATTCTTTACGCATTCTTCACTTCCGCTTAAAATGAAGGATGAAGCAAAAATGTAACCTTACCTACTGTAAAGCCTTCATTTATTCTAAAGCTGACAATTATTTCAACTGAACGATATATCAAGAGCAGACGTATGTGTATTGATACGGGAAGTCTCCCATGCCTGTGATATTTCTAAACACTTATTTAAGTAGATTGATGGAAACCGGGTCTCATTCTTTCGATTCACTCAGAATCGTCCACATTTTTAAACGTTGATTCCTATTTTGATGCAGTCTGCCGACCAGAAGAATTAGCGTCCTTAAAGGTGGTTAAGCAGCTAACTATCTCCATACGTTGTAATCCTCAATTTAGACAAATAAACCGCAGTTCTTAAGTTTTATTATCACTGGAAGACTGGAGGTTGAGGTTAGACATGTGGAGCAGGCAGGCTAATAGCTAAGCTAGCAGCTAAACTAGCTTTAAAAAAGTGCTAAAGTTTAGGAAGTGCAAATGGAACAATTTTACAGCAGAAAGTAAGCAGTTTTGGTGCTCTGTTTCTGTTACGTAGCAAGTACGTAAAAGGATGACAGATCCATCAATAAATCTCCATTGCTAATAACAAGGGTAGTATCCTAAGAAGTATGAGATTCAGAATCGCTTTATTGCCATTGTTTGAGAACGGGTTCACAATCTAGGAATTTTCTTGGTACAATCGTGCAACATAAAACACATATAACACAGAATAGGTAATAAGTAATAATACAAATGAGCTGTAACTGAGCTATCAGATCTTGTTATTGTTCATGTGTCTGATGGCCATGGGGAAAAACAAATAGTAGGGTTTTTTTTGCAATTTTTTTTTGTGAATTGTATATGATGGACTATTTTATATACTGTGTTGAGATTGTTATCCCATCAATAGCACTCACCATGAATACATTTTAAAAAATGAGTTATTACTTGTGATCTGTATAGCTCAATTTCATTCACGGATGACTGGTATCAGAACGTCCCTATCTCTAATACAGTACATAAACAACGGAATGTTTATGTACTTTTTTATGAGGTTTTCAAAAATAAAGTAAAACACTTGTGGAAGTGTACTGTGTAAATGAACTTTATAACATTTATTTTCAAGTTCAAAGGATTTCTATTTATACATTTCTTGAAAATAACCCCATGAGAATAGTACATTTTTGACCTTGCCTCTTCAAAGATTCTGAACCGAGAATTGTTGGTAACCAGAATCGAAACAAGGGACTGGAATCGGAACAAAAATAGTCCAAATTAAACGTTGCCCCACTCTTAAGTTAAACAAAAGCTCTTTCCAGTTTTGTGTTTTTTTTTTTTTTTTTTTTTAAATGAATGTTCCTTCTGTTCATAGTAACCTTTGGGATGATAAGAAGCCATGTCTATGAGTCTTAATACAGCTCTGATACTAATTCAGTGAAGTGTGAGAGAAGTTTTGATTGATGTTTCTCTGTGGTCTTGTCTTCCGTGTTGCGTTAGAAGAGGCGATCGAATCGTCAGGTGAAGAGGAAGAAGTACGCCGAGGAACTGGAGGCCCGGTTGTCAGACGAGGATGGCAAGGTGACCGTCAAAGCCAAGAAGTCCAAGGAGCCTGCGGTACAGCTCTTTGTCGTGAGTACTTGATCGGGCCTTGTCACGCCAGAGCAGTAATAATTCATACGTTTTGAGTTCACCTCTTCCTACCTCCGGGTTCTCTTGCTGCGTGAGTGAGAAAATGAAAACAAAAACATAATCTGATAAAAGTCAAAGGGTACTACGTTCCCACTGCAGGTTTGGATGTCAGATTTGGATCTTTTTTTTTTTTTTTTAACTTTTTAGTGGCCGTTCATATTACACAAAAAAGTGATTTCTAATGTGAATGCAATCTGACCCGCATGCGGACATGGTAAATGGTAAATGGGTTGTACTTGTATAGCGCTTTTCTACCTCTTTTAAGGAGCACAAAGCGCTTTGACAGTATTTCCACATTTGTCCATTCACACACTGATGGCGGGAGCTGCCATGCAAGGCTGTCACCAGGACCCATCAGGAGCAAGGGTGAAGTGTCTTGCCCAAGGACACAACGGACGTGACTAGGAGCGTAGAAGGTGGGGATTGAACCAGTAACCCTCAGATTGCTGGCACAGCCACTCTACCAACTTCGCCACGCCGTCCCCCATAATGACGTCGCACACACTGCAATGTTCACTTAACTAAACTTTAGTCAGTACTGGCACATTGGTGGCAATTTTAGAGGATTTTGTGCAATCAAAGTCAAACATTTTCTTAACCGAACGTCGCACGCAGAAGATTAAGAAGGAAGAGGACAAGTATTTTGGCTCTCACAGTTTTACAGGATATTTTGCTTCAATGCGTGCCTAAGGAGTATGTCTGTGGGCGAGCAGGGTGGGGGAACTTTTCACATGAGTTCCATCCATTCATCCATTTTCTACCGCTTGTCCCTTTTGCGGTCGCGGGGGGTGCTGGAGCCTATCTCAGCTGCATTCGGGCGGGCGGTGAGGTACACCCTGGACAAGTCGCCACCTCATCGCAGGGCCAACACAGATAGACAGACAACATTCACACTCACATTCACACACTCGGGCCAATTTAGTGTTGCCAATCAACCTATCCCCAGGTGCATGTTTTTGGCGGTGGGAGGAAGCCGGAGTACCTTGAGGGAACCCACGCAGTATTAGGGAGAATATGCAAACTCCACACAGAAAGATCCCGGGCCCAGGATTGAACCCAGGAGTACTCAGGACCTTCGTATTGTGAGGAACATGCACTAACCCCTGTGCCACCTTAAAACATATTATTTTTATCTGTTTTCTGCTACATTGTCAACTATTTTGACACTGTCTAATTTTTGTGAATAATTATGACACTTATCGCTTTTTGATGATGTTCTGGTTAGATGACTGCGACCTGAGCACTGGGACGTTCACATTTAGAGCGCATCACATATATATATATATATATATATATACGTTTTGTTTTTTTCAAATACGAAAGAGGATTGAGTCGGATATGAAAAATGTGGAATGAAATGAAAATTACATGAAAAAAAACGATACAGGTTGCATATAGGCAAAACAAAATAGGAATTGACCTGCAGTGTGAACAATGCCAAAGTTTCACACGGTTGCTCTGTACTCTACAATACATGAATTAAAGCTTATTGGAGTGAAACCTCTTAAGATGAAGCACAATCTTTGGCTTTCATCAGGTTGACTTTCGGTTTGTGGACAGTTTGAAACAGAAATCATGTTTCAATTTAAAGGGGCCCTATCATGCAAAACCAATGTTCTTACCTATTGGTAGCTGTGTTTATGTGTTTTAGATCTGCATATAACCCCGAAAGGGACAAGCGGTAGAAAATGGATGGATGGATAGATCTGCATAAGTCCCAGAAATTTGAAATCAAACCTTGGCGACATTGTGGAGATATTTATAAATGAATCTAACCTTCCATCACAATTCCGCCAAACGAGCCGTTTGTAAATTGTAAAACCTATGACATTTCACGCACCAGTGATCTTACCGGATTACGCATTTATGGTATGCATTTCCCCTAAGTGCTTTGTGCAAGTCCACCGTTGTCATCAATAAGCACCTTCTTTTTCGCGCTTTCCTTTTGTCGTGGGGCAGACTGGCTAGTACATGCACAGCGTTTAGTTCAAACTTATATCTGTCCTTATACTCTCTTAGGAAGCACTAAAACTACATCAAAGATGAATGGAAGAAGACTCAGTCGTTGTGGAGCCACATAAATAAGACCGGCCACAAAGCGGCGCATCCTGAAGAGACATTCAGAAAATAGCGGAGAACCATCCGTCCATCCGTTTTCTACCGCTTATTCCCTTTTGGGTCGCAGGGGGCGCTGGTGCCTATCTCAGCTACAATCAGGCGGAAGGCGAGTACATCCTGGACAAGTCGCCACCTCATCGCAGGGCCAACACAGATAGACAGACAACATTCACACTCACATTCACACACTAGGGCCAATTTAGTGTTGCCAATCAACCTATCCCCAGGTGCATGTCTTTGGAGGTCGGAGGAAGCCGGAGTACCCGGAGGGAACCTACGGAGTCACGGGGAGAACATGCAAACTCCACACAGAAAGATCCCGACCCCGGGATTGAACCCAGGACTACTCAGGACCTTCGTATTGTGAGGCAGACGCACTAACCCATCTTTCACCGTGCTGCCCTTAGCCCTTATCGGAAAACCGTTTGTAAAAAATCATCCATGAATTGATGTGAATTATATTTATATAGCGCTTTTCTCAAGTGACTCAAAGCGCTTTACATAGTGACACCCAATATCTAAGTTACATTTAAACCAGTGTGGGTGGCACTGGGAGCAGGTGGGTAAAGTGTCTTGCCCAAGGACACTACGGCAGTAACTAGGATGGCACAAGTGGGAATCGAACCTGCAACCATCAAGTTGCTGGCACGGCCACTCTACCAACCGAGCTATGCCACCCCATGCAACGTTTTGACCAAAGAACCATTGTTACATGGTATGTAGACCACTAAGAAAATCTTGACATTATCCCTTTAAAACCTAAATGTTCAGCGATTTTTTTTCAGACGTTTTAAAATACTCTTAGCTGTCAAACAAGTGTAAAAAGAAGTAAACCGTTCTATGATAACCCAAGACAAGATACAACTGAAGTATGATGAGTAACCCTTAGAAAAATGGCACACCAGCTGAAGAATCCACCCTATCTAATTGTCTAAATCCATACAAATGTAAAAATAAGTTAACCACTGTATATATCACATGAAGTAAATAAAAGGCAGGCCAGTCAGCTTTATGTGTCACTTTTACCACCTTAAATGTCATTCAATTGTAAAAATAAGTTAACCCCTGGTACAACTAAAGGGAAATTACTCAGCCTTTGATGACACATAAAGAAAGTGCACCGTTAAGGCATCCATCCATCCATCCATCCATCCATCCAGCCAGCCAGCCATCCATCCATCCAGCCATCCATCCATCCATCCATCCATTTTCTACCAACAAGTCGCCAGCTCTTTACAGGGCCAACACAGACAGACAAACATTCACACTCACATTTAGCCTCTCAATTATTCAGGAAGACTAAAATATTCCGCACTACCCCCCACTCTCCATCGCGACTATAAATCATGTTATATATATTTATATATATATATATATATATATATATATATATATAAGTACACCTTTGCATAACATTGTATCCTTATTAACATTGAAGAAAACAACCCACCATTTTTTTCCTCGTCACACGCCGTGGTCACAGTATGACAAAAAAAATTATGTTCCATGAGTTCATACGCGCCCCACTATTTGAGAAGACCTCACATAAAAAAAAAACTTTTGGGGTAAATTGACAGTGAAGCGACCACTGTACAACCTCATTTGAGGAGCTGAAAGGGAAGCTGCCATTATGAATGAAATCTAAATTATAAGCTAAGTTTAACAGTGCAGCTCAAGAAGGAACTGTTGCAACCTCACTAAATCATTGATTAAGTCCGAAAATCACAATTTGACCTCAGGGCTTTTTACGACCCACAAAATGTGCAAGTGCTTCTTAAAGAGTTTTAGATGGGAACTCTCCAAGAAGCCTATTATGAGCTCTGACTGCCTGTGAACGGTCTAATTGTACGACAAAGTGTGCCTTTATGAATCGGCAGTCCATGTTTCCTCTCCTTTATTTGCAGGAGAACCCCAGCGAAGAAGATGCCGCAGTCGTCGACAAGATCATGTCATCCCGTGTTGTCAAGAAGGAGGTAATGGTTCAGTCCCACATGTTCAGTGTCTTTTATTAGTGTGCCTCTTATTGTTTTTCTTCTGTATCCTGTCACAGATCTCTCCAGGATTGGTGGTGGAGGTGGAGGAGTTTTTTGTCAAGTACAAAAACTAGTAAGTACTTCTCTGTGCTTGTTGAAGCTTGACATCCTAGTAGTGGGACTTGTTTGCAGATAATCACTTTTAAAAAGGATTACTGAACAATGGAAAGAACAGCCTGTCTGAATAGTTGGCTTGTTAAATGGCCGAATGATAAATATATAATAGCTGAGATAGGCGCCAGCGCCCCCCGCGACCCGAAAAGGGAATAAGCGGTAGAAAATGGATGGATGGACAACCACGGATGTCCACAGTGTTTTTCAGGACCATTGTCTACACACAGCTTGTTTTGTTTTTTTACTGGCTTTCAGCAACATGGTTACAAATAGTATTAGATATTACACTAATTTGCTTCTTCACCTATATCCCAAAAGATGTAACAGTTTTATTGGAGTTGTAGAAAAAAAAAAATACTAAATTAAAGTTACGTACCGGTACTGTGAATAAAACAATAACAATACAAGGTGACAAACATTTATAATGATAAGTTGATAATAATTGTATACAATATAAAAAGTACAACAAGCCTTACTTGCGTTTTACATTGATACGCTTTTTCGTACAAATGAAATAAAATGCTGAATTGTAAAGGCAATAACATATAACAAATATTGGTAATAACAACATATATACAAATTAAACAACTGCTTATTATATTTATTACATTTGGTTGCATATCTGCTTTCGTTTTTATTTCAATATTTTTTATTTAACTGTAGATATATTGTCTTTATATGTGTATTTCTCTAATTCTATAATGATGTATTAAATACTGCACAGAGGATCTTTTAGGTTATCAATCAATCAATGTTTACTTATATAGCCCTAAATCACTAGTGTCTCTTACAATTTTTGCAGAATTGTTATTATTTTCCCTTTTAGCTTGAACTTGTACTGAGTGCAAAAATACCCAAAAAACACAATATATTTTCATTGAACTTTGACTTTGGAGTAAGTCCAGTGTATTACTAAGCAGTGACTTGGTGACAATTGGTGCTGCTGGCTGTGAACACACCTGCAAACTGTGGGATGGATGTACACTGGAGTTCTTTTCAAGCTTTCTCACGCTCCTTTCCCTCACTGTGTGTGTGCGTGTGTGTTGTGCAGCTCCTACCTTCACTGTGAGTGGGCCACGGAGGAGCAGCTGGAGAAGGACAAGAGAATCCAGCAGAAGATCAAACGCTTCAAGATGAAACAGGCGCAGAGGGCGCTCTTCTTTGCCGACGTAAGGCACCGTGTGTGTTTGTGTGCGTTTGGATGTGCATAGGCCGACTTTTGTGACGTGTGTGCGTGTGTGTGTCAGTGTTGTTTACATGCTTTTTATGCATGCGTGCGGAGGTTGTGTGGATGCTTGTTCTGCTGTGTGGGCGGACACATCTGTGCGGGTGGGCGGGTTTGTGCGTGTATTTTTTCGTGTATATAATGTATGTCTGTGCGAGTCTACCTGTGTATGCGTATACATTGTGTGTAAACCTGTTTGTAAACAGGCTTACAAACAGTATATGTATTTATATTTATTTATTTATTTATATATATGTATGTATATATATATATATATATATATATATATATATAATTTATTTATTTTTGTGTGTGTTCACTCCAGATGATGAGTAGGCACTACTGTTGACTCTTGCTTTGTCTCCCTCTTGTGATTCCCAGATGGAAGAAGAACCCTTCAACCCAGACTATGTTGAGGTGGACCGAGTGCTTGAGGTGTCCTATTGTGAGGATAAAGACACGGGGGAGGTGAAGAGAATATATGCTTTGTGGTAATCATATCTGTTAGGTGTGATATTACTCCTCATAGTTGTGTTGCGAATCTTCGCCACTCGAGTGCCGTCTTTGTACCTAACAAGTGCCCAAGGCCAAGCTAATGGGCTTCCCGGCGGTCTCTTTGTTAACACTTATTATGGTGGCGCAGTCTTTTCCAGCGCTCATTCTCGGTATCCCTCGTGTGTCTTGGTCTCTGCAGGAAGTGGTGTATTACCTGGTAAAGTGGTGCTCCCTGCCGTACGAGGACAGCACCTGGGAGCTGAAGGACGACGTAGATCAGAGCAAGATAGAAGAGTTTGAGCAGCTGCAGGCAGTCAAGCCGGACTCGCGCAGGGTGGTACGTATTGGAGTTTACTGTTTACTTCTATTAACTGAACTGCTGTTGTTAAAATACAAGGTACCTGTACTTGGATTTTGCAACCTAATAATCCTTAAATGGTACAAAGCAGAAATTGTGAGTTGAAATAAATTTTACAAGTTTTAAAGGAAAAACATCCGTGGACTCTATTTCAGAATTTCGGGCCAATTTGTTTGGTTTACCAAACAATTTCCCATCAGAATCATTGGGAATAGAAATAATCTGTTTCAAGGTCAAGCTGTTGCCAAACAAAATTCTGCAAAATTGAAATCATTATTATAAATCAGAAACAAAACTGTTTATAACTTTCCAAATATGTTTTTTTATGTGTATAAATGAAATAAAACCCGTTTGTCCCTTTTACACTCTTTTTTCCGATATAGCTGCCTGAGGCTGAACCAATCAGTGGCAACCATACTCAAAAGCACACTCTGATTGGTTTGGTCTCCGCTATTGGCCAATAGTACTGGTGTATGTATGTTTAGTTCATTTAGCCACTGTTATGCTTGAAAACGCTAATTTAAGTAAAAAATGTTGTTGAATATCTTTTAAAAAATAATTATAATCCGCGATGTGATGAAGTTGTAATATTTAAGCGCAATGTGCCAAGTGACATAGGCAATGCTTAAAGAAAATGTTTTCAAATGGGAAAGTAAATTGACAACTGCTAAAGTATATAGAATTGCGAAATTCCACCCGGATTTTATTTTGAATGTTGAATGATGAAGGCTTTTTCTATCACAAGTGTAAAAATCTGTTAAAGTGTCAAAACATTAAAACAGTTTAATTTTGATTACAACTAATGACATATGCTGGACGCGCTTCATGCCATTATTGTTTTATTATTGCATTTCTTTTTTGTCAATCACTAAGTACCTACACATTCCGGTGAATATTTTTTTAAATACATTTCAGTATGCAATGTAGGATATTTCAAATTATTTTTTTCAACATTTCCTTTATACTGTATAAGTAGTAGAATTGTATATAACAAATGGTTACGGATGCTCATGTAGCCATTACCTGTAACAACATTTCCGAGACTGAATTGTCCCATATTGCCATCATTATGCCAGAGCTCAAATGTAATTTTTTCATACTAAATTAGTCCGAGTGTGTGAATGTGAGTATGAATGGTTGTCTATCCTTGGTGTCCTTGTGATGAGATGGTAATGTGTCCAAAGTATAGCTTGCCTTCCACCCGAGTGTAGCTGGGATAGGCTCCAGCCCCCAAGCGACCCCAAAAAAGATTGGATTGATGGATAGAATGAAAATATTTTTTCCAGTCATTCCATTATTTTTATTTGAAAAGGTGTATTACATTTTATGCCATTTTACCATAGGAACGTCCCCCAGCCAACCTGTGGAAGAAGAGGGAGCAGTCGCGACACTACAGGAACGGCAACAGCCTCAGGGACTACCAGCTGGAGGGTGTCAACTGGCTCCTCTTCAACTGGTACAACAGGTTAGTAACACAGGAACCACAGAACCAATGTTGTAATAGTGGCAAGGAGCACACTTCTCTGCTGCCATTAATCATGCTGACGAGTTCATTGTAGGACCGTCTTCATGTTGGATGTTGTTAATCATTGACCATCAGTCAAATCTATAGTGTTTTCTTTTAAGAGAAATAAACAGAATATATGTAGTATTGCAGTGTTTCGTAACTACTGGGCCCATTGTTGGCCCGCGAGCGCCCCCAAAAATCTCCGCTGTGGTCCATATTGGCCACAGCAGTACTCAGTTGTAATTCTCTTTTCCTACCACTTGTGGCAGTAATGATAATATCAAACAAATACTAGAAATCTGGAATTAAAGTCAGAGTATTTTATTGAGCGCAAAAAATATGACTA